>NC_041224.1:106331322-106363789 GCF_002837175.3 Physeter macrocephalus | reverse complement strand
CTGCATCGGCTGGCGGACTCTCAACCACTGCGCCACCAGGGAAGCCCCCTCCTTCCTTTTTAAAGGTGAATAATATTCCATTTTATGTGTATACCACATTTTGTTTATCCATTTATCCACTGGTGGATACTTGCTTCCACCTTTTTGGCTATTGTGAATAATGCTGCTATGAACAAGATGCTGTTTTCAGCTTTTTTGGATATATAACACAAGTGGAGTTGCTGGATCATATGGTAATTCTATTTTCAGTTTTCTTAGGAACCACCATACTGTTTTCCATAAAGTACAGATTTTTGAAGTGAGGATTATCACTTCCAATAAATACTTACTTCATTTTAACTGAAACAAAATAAACTTGGCCAGGCTTAGCACATAGTAAATATGTGAACTGCTCAATATATTTCATCAATGCGATTGAAGATGTGAATATAGATGTTGACATATTTTAGGGATCAGCAAGTTAGTAGACCGGCCATATTTTTATGTCTTCAAGCTAGTATTTTATTTATCTTCAACGGAGCTCTTAACCAAAGAATAAACTCAAGTATTAAGTATTCCTTTGCTGAGCCCAACACATTAAATTTTTCATTAGATTAGAAGCAGAGTGTCAGCATAGTTACCAGCATAATGGAAGCACTCAGTAAATATACTGAATTAATAACTGAACAAATACTTTCTGAAGGAGTTGGAGCTTAAGGATTCCTAATGATTTTCTGCCAGTGACCCATTTTAAGAATGATAAAACGTTGGAGTCTTTCCCCCAAATTTGTAGTGACTTCATGGAATTCAGAGTGGCTAAAGCCCATCTGTAAATAACAGTTGCATTAATCAGCTGTTAGATTTTTTCTAAAATATTAAACGTGAGCTTCCTCCTCCCAATAACCTTAAAAAGGTATTTTTTAAAAAGGTATTTTCAGCTTCAGTGTCCTGAAGTTCGTTTTTTAAACGAACTGTATTAAAACAAGTGATTAGTCAGATAACCAAAGAGAAAAAAAAAAAATGTCTGTATCCAGTTCCAGGGATTGAAAATGTATGTTTAAAGTGGTTCTTTTCATAGACTTCTTGCTTACTTTAAGAAAAATTATACATGACTCAAAGAACATATAAATTTAGTTACCAGAGAAAGTGAAAACTCTGTAAGAAGAAATGTTTATATTATATTCTTGGTAGTATCAGTAGGTTAATTATAAAAAGTACATTTTCAACTTATTGAGATTAACATTGGAGCAAAATCAGTGCTTTTCCTCAGTGAGATGATGTCTGTTAGGGTATTTGTGTGCCACGACAAAGATCCCGCGTGCCACGATCAAGACCCAACGCAGCCAAATAAATAAATAAATTGGATTATGTTTAAAAAAAAAAAAGTTCTAGTCTGAGATTCAGCAGAACATAAAAGAATCATACGTAAGCAAGGTAAAGAAAGTTCTGCAATTATTTAACATTTCTAGCTAGTATGGAATTGTGGAGTCTGTTTTCCATGTAGGGAATAACTTATTTTCCTAAAATGTAACTGTTCCAGCAAGGTGTTTGGTATACTTCAGCTCCATTTTCCTTGGAATTCTGAGTTAAATTTTACTAAAGTTAGTTCCATTAGAGTGGAAATTTCTAAGTAAACAGACTATCTCTAAATGTAAACTAGTGGCCCACTTACATAGTATTTAACAGAATTCCAATACAGGTTCTGAATGTTTAATATTTCATCTGTATTTTAACTAAATAATCACAGATATTAGGCTCTCCCAAAGGTAATATTTTGTCCCAATTTGAGTTTCTTAACTCTTCTTAAGGTTATGTTGGCTACCCAGCTTGTGAAGTACTAGAGTAAGTGATAAAAATATAGTCAAGAAATATCATTGGTGACCAGGGCTTCAGCAGTTTTATAAAATTTTTGTGTTTCACTTTAAAGGTCGCATCATTCTAACCCCCAACGCTGTCATTTTTTATACCCTCTGATGTCCAGTGGCCTTAATTCATTCAAATTCAAATTCAGTTCTTCAAAAAGATTTGATCACAGTGTAGGTTGTTGAAAATATTCCTGGCTTATAAATTCAGGTTGATTATATCAGCTGTCAATTTAGAGTGACTGAAGGGAGGTGGTATGGACATTTAAATCTACCAAGCTGCTAATTTATTTCCTTGAAGCACAGCAAGGAAAGGAATTAGGAAAAGACCTCTCACCCAACAGAGAAAAGGTAAGCGGTTCCCAGAAAATCCAGGATTATCTTGGCAAAGCAGTGAATGCTTGAGTGTGATTTAATAAAGGGTATCTAGTGCTAAATCTGGTCAGAGAATTTTCTTCATGAAATGAAAGAACTGTGTGTTGTGAATGCTGGAGAACTTGACTCCTGAGGAATGTGTACATTGACAATGGTTGCCCTTTTTCATTTTCATTTCTCTTCACTCCTAGATCTTCGGAATCCAGAGGCAGCACTGTCTCCAACCTTCCGTAGTGACAGCCCAGTGCCTACTGCACCCACTTCTGGTGGCCCTAAGCCCAGCACAGCTTCAGCAGTTCCTGAACTAGCTACAGACCCTGAATTAGAGAAGAAGTTGCTACACCACCTCTCTGATCTGGCACTAACATTGCCCACTGATGCTGTGTCCATCCGTCTTGCCATCTCCACGGTAATGATCAGATAAGACAAGGTTGGGAACTACCACTGTTTTTCTTCAGTTCATGGTCAGTGTCTTAATGCTTTCCCCCCACCCTCCTTCCTTAGCCAGATGCCCCTGCCACTCAAGATGGGGTGGAAAGCCTCCTACAGAAGTTTGCAGCTCAGGAATTGATTGAAGTAAAGCGAGGTCTCCTACAAGATGATGCACATCCCACTCTTGTGACCTACGCTGATCATTCCAAGCTCTCTGCCATGATGGGGGCTGTGGCAGAAAAAAAGGGCTCTGGGGAGGTAGCAGGGACTATCACAGGGCAGAAGCGGCGTGCAGAACAGGACTCGACCACAGTAGCTGCCTTTGCTAGCTCTTTGGCCTCTGGTTTGGCCTCTTCAGCATCAGAAGTAGCCAAGGAGCCAACCAAGAAATCAAGGAAACATGCTGCCTCAGATGTTGATCTGGAGATAGAGAGCCTTCTTAACCAACAATCTACTAAGGAACAACAGAGCAAGAAGGTAGGGGTAGATGGAAATGCTTTCACACATGTACTTTGAATTTTCGATTTGGTTGAGAGGAATTTACCCCTAGGGTGAAGAGCAATTCTAGAATTCAGGGCTTAGAGCAGTGGTTCTCAACTGAGGATGATTTTACCCCCCTCGCAACCCCTAGAGGACATTTGGCAATGTCTGGAGACATGTTTGGTTGTCACAGCACGGGAGCACTACAGGCATCTAGTGGGTAGAGGCCAGGGATGCTGCAAAGCATCCTACAATCTTAGCAGGGCAACCTCCACACGACAAAGAGTTATTTGGCCCGGAATGTAAACAATGCACCAATGTTGGGAAACTCTGATTTAGAGAATCTTTTTCATTGGATCTGTTTGGAAGAATCATCAGATCTTGAGAAGAGGAATCCAAATATAGTAATAGAGGGGACGAATACTGGAAGATAGTCATATGGACCAATAATTATGGAAATTGATTGTACAATGTGGAATGGCAGTGTAGTGGTTTCTGAGTCTAAATATTGGACCCACAATAGTTATCAATTTCCTACACCCCCCCCCACCCCAGCTTATAGAGTTGTTGCATAGGCTCTGAGCTAAACACTAAAGTGCTTAGCACTGTGCCTTGGTTCAGTACCTAATAAATGTAAGTGGTTTTGGTTGGAAGGAATGCTTTCCTGGGGAGGGGAGTTTAGCTTAATGCTTAGCAGTAGGAACCAGTCTTTTTATATTTTAATTTCATCCCAAATGCAGATTTGTGAGAAAGGACTAAACCCATGACACATCTCTTCTCCTAGGGCTCCAATTTTCCCATATTAACTTAGTCTGTTGACCCCTCATAGGACATTGATGTCAAATAGAATTTGCAGAGGTGGTTTAAGGGCTAATTTTATCTACAAACCCTTTTAAGACCAAGGTTTCTTCTGTCACAGGTTAGTCAGGAGATCCTAGAGCTACTGAATACTACAACAGCCAAGGAACAATCCATAGTTGAAAAGTTTCGCTCACGAGGTCGGGCTCAAGTGCAAGAGTTCTGTGACTATGGAACCAAGGAAGAGTGCATGAAAGCCAGTGATGCTGACCGGCCCTGTCGCAAGCTGCACTTCAGGTCTTTTGGGAGGGAGGGGGTCGGATGGGTCTCCTAGAAGCAGTCATTTTTTTTTTTTTTTCTTTTGCGGTACACGGGCCTCTCAGTGTTGTGGCCTCTCCGTTTGCGGAGCACAGGCTCCAGAGGCACAGGCTCAGCGGCTATGGCTCACGGGCCCAGCCGCTCCGTGGCACGTGGGATCCTCCCGGACCGGGTCACAAACCCGCGTCCCCTGCATCGGCAGGCAGACTCTCAACCACTGCGCCACCAGGGAAGCCCCCAGTCATTCTTTTTAAGCACATTTCTTCTGGTTATTGGGTTTCTGTCTTTAATCCTGTTATTAAGTGGTTTTAATATGATTTGTCTAAGATTTCCAGACTCTGAAGGTACACTTTCAGAAGTAGTGTTCTATGGGAGGGAATACAGGCTGCACTCCCCCAAAGATGTGAGATTTAAAGAAAAAAATGCCCCTCTGTTCTTGCAATAGCAAGACATCTCTGTCTCCGAGCCCCAGTGAAAGTTAAAGTTCTCTGGAAGAAGGACAATCTTAGGAGAAACAGGAACCTGGGCTCTTAGGTAGGTGCTTTATTCTGCTCTAACTAGCAAGCCCTTCCTTCCTGTCATAAGATAAGGAAGTTAACTCTTTGCTCAGAGAGGAATTAAAACTCTTCTTTAGTGTAAATTACAGATTTTAATGTCACCTGCCTTCCTTATTTGAAAACTTGTGGAGGCAGCTCTAATGATAGTGAAAGACTAGAAATTTTGCAACAGTTTGGACCTCGAACTGTGGCATCTAACTGGAACACCATCTTGATTCCAATTCTCCCTTTTTATTTCCCCAGACGGATCATCAATAAACACACTGATGAGTCATTGGGTGACTGCTCTTTCCTTAACACATGTTTCCACATGGATACCTGCAAATATGTTCACTATGAAATTGATGCTTGCATGGATTCTGAAGCTCCTGGAAGCAAAGACCATACACCAAGCCAGGAGCTTGCCCTTACACAGAGCGTTGGAGGTGACTCCAGTGCAGATCGACTCTTCCCACCTCAGGTACCTATCTGCTCAGAAAACTTACCTCAACTTAAGGACCTTTATCTTAGTAGGGTAGCCATACATGTAGGAAAGCAGGGCATAAATCACCAGTCCGCCCTGCTGATTGGGAATGGAGTGGGATAGATATGCATATAAGGGAATAGGAAAATCAAATGTAAAAAGAGGGACTGGGGCCATGAATCTAAGAGTAAAGGAAGGGAAGATGACCAAATACCACCTCATGCAGTGGATCTGTTGTGATATCCGCTACCTGGACGTCAGTATCTTGGGCAAGTTTGCAGTTGTGATGGCTGACCCACCCTGGGATATTCACATGGAGCTGCCCTATGGGACCTTGACAGATGATGAGATGCGCAGGCTCAACATACCAGTACTGCAGGATGATGGCTTTCTCTTCCTCTGGGTCACAGGCAGGTAATGCAGTTCAAAGATATGTAGGTATGGGCAGATATAGTATAGAGTGAGTACTGGGTGGGGATAAAATCCTGGGTTTTCCTAGCCCTACTAGTAAATATATGACTGAGTCAGCCTTTTTTACCTACTAAGATCTAATGCCTGTTGATAACACAAATGATACATGAATTCTATGTAACTCTACATTTGTTGCTTGTGAAAGGTAAGGTTACTGAGAATAGATACTTTGTTTTATTTTTTCATTCTAAGATCCATTCTGTTGCCCTAATGGTGTCTCGCATGTAAATGTTCACTGAATGTCTACTGAAAACGACACATATATCTTGAAGGGAGAAGAAATATGGGCATGGAAATAGCTGTTTAACCCTTATTTCTTTCTAGGGCCATGGAGTTGGGCAGAGAATGTCTGAACCTCTGGGGGTAAGTAACGATCATTGTGTTGCTTTCTTTTGAGGGCAATAAGTACATAATTACTGTAGTTGATATATGTTCCTTTCTTTCAGAGTATTATGTGATTCCTTGCCTCTGTAGAATAGATGGCACCACCCCTAAACTGTGAAAGCCTGATTAAAGCTCTAATTTTTCTTATACCCCACAGTTATGAACGGGTAGATGAAATTATCTGGGTGAAGACAAATCAACTGCAACGCATCATTCGGACAGGCCGCACAGGTCATTGGTTGAACCATGGGAAGGAACACTGCTTGGTGAGCGGCAGTGGGGCCCAATTCAATAGGTGGAGCAAAAAATAGGAATTGTTTGATTTCTTATTGAGAAACAGTTCAAATGCTGGCGTTTCATAAGGTAATCTGTTCTCTGATGAGCAGGTTGGTGTCAAAGGAAATCCCCAAGGCTTCAACCAGGGTCTGGATTGTGATGTGATCGTAGCTGAGGTATGTACTTTGCCCAGGCATCCAAAGATCATAGTCAGGTATATTCTTTTTTTTTTTTTTTTTTTTTAATTAACTTATTTATTTTTGGCTGTGTTGGGTTTTTGTTGCTGCACGCAGACTTTCTCTAGTTGCCGGGAGTGGGGGCTACTCTTCATTGCGGTGTGCGGGCTTCTCATTGCGGTGGCTTCTCTTTTTGTGGAGCATGGGCTCTAGGGCACGCAGGCTTCAGTAGTTGTGGCTCACGGGCTCTAGAGCGCAGGCTTAATAGTTGTGGCATACGGGCTTAGTTGCTCCGTGGCATATGGGATCCTCCCGGACCAGGGCTCGAACCCGTGTGCCCCGCATTGGCAGGCGGATTCTTAACCATTGCACCACCAGGGAAGTCCTAGTCAGGTATATTCTTATCCCAGGTTTTCTCATTGGGATCATAAACATAAATGGAAAGGGCTAGAATTGCAATCTTGGGTAACTTAAAAGTAGCTAGAGCTTTTATTTCCTAGGTTCGTTCCACTAGTCATAAACCAGATGAAATCTATGGCATGATTGAAAGACTGTCCCCTGGCACTCGCAAGATTGAGTTATTTGGACGACCACACAATGTGCAACCGAACTGGTAAGGTGACCAGAGAACATGCTAGGCCTCAAGAGCAAAACTGTTTATG
This sequence comes from Physeter macrocephalus, assembly GCF_002837175.3. Taxonomy (NCBI): domain Eukaryota; kingdom Metazoa; phylum Chordata; class Mammalia; order Artiodactyla; family Physeteridae; genus Physeter; species Physeter macrocephalus. Next base: position 106,356,556 of record NC_041224.1, on the reverse strand, counting down.
GTCAAGGACAGAAGTTAGTAGAGCTTCACCTCACATTCCACTAGTCTATAAATGGGCGTCCTAGGATTTTTTTTTAATTTTTTTTTTTGTGGTACGCGGGCCTCTCACTGTTGTGGCCTCTCCCGTTGTGGAGCACAGGCTCCGGACGTGCAGGCTCAGCGGCCATGGCTCACGGGCCCAGCCACTCCGCGGCACGTGGGATCCTCCTGGACCAGGGCACGAACCCGTGTCCCCTGCATCGTCAGGCGGACTCCCAACCACTGCGCCACCAGGGAAGCCCCAGAGGATTCTTAAGCAACCAACATTCATTGGGAACCCAACAGGTTTTAAGATTTAAACCACTGCTCTTAAGGTCTCCACTGTTACAACCTAAAGATCTTCGTTATTCTATGGGATGTACTGAATCTGCCCCCTGGTGGTTACTGAGAATCTGGCTTTTTTTTTTTTTTTTTTGCGGTACGCGGGCCTCTCACTATTGTGGCCTCTCCTGCTCCAGAGGTGCGGGCTCAGCGGCCATGGCTCACGGGCCTAGCCGCTCCGCGGCATGTGGGATCTTCCCGGACCAGGGCACGAACCCGTGTCCCCTGCATCGGCAGGCGGACTGTCAACCACTGCACCACCAGGGAAGCCCTGTCAACAATTTTAATCTTTCATCCTGTTAGTAGAGCTTTAAAAGACGTGCTGCTAGCATTTCACTAATCCAAATACTCACTGGCAGCAGCAACTTTGTGAAGCAGGCCTGGTTAAACATAAGTGATTAACCCTTAATTAGTACAGATCCAGCCTTTTTAAACACCAGAATCTGTGCCCAATTTCTAACCAGCCATACTATCATATACTGTACTAATATTAAGATCTTTTTAAAAGAATTGGCACGAATATTCAGTGCGATGATAGGCAGTCTTAATTAGAAGTACACATCTTTTAACAGTATTAAGCCTTTAAATTCCAGGATTTTTGGTTTGCCCCATCTTTCCCCTTGCTTCAGGATCACCCTTGGAAACCAACTGGATGGGATCCACCTACTAGACCCAGATGTGGTTGCCCGGTTCAAGCAAAGGTATCCAGATGGTATCATCTCTAAACCTAAGAATCTATAAAAGTACTTCTAAACCTAAGCATCCATAGCCATGGCTCTGCAGGCTGCACCTGAAGAGTAATATTTGTACAATAGTTTTTTTTTCCTTATTTAAATAAAAGTTTGTATTGTAGTTGGGATTTCGAGGTCAAGTTCTGGCTCTGCCACTTAACAGTGTGTGATCTTGTGTAACTCATCTCTCAGTAGGATTACTTATATGTAAACTGGGAATATTATCTACCTCATAGGGTTGCTATAAGGGTTCAAACTAAATGAATGCATGGAAAGCATTAAAATATTGATTATACTATATAGGATCAAAGTGATTAGCAATTAGTGCTAGTAAACATGGTAATCAAGAAGGGGGTTCTCTGGGACAGCATTTCTCAAGGTAAGATTTGAGTTTCATTTAAGATTATCATCACTAGGGCTATCATGCTCGAAATGTTGCTTATTCTGTTACAACTATGTGGCTTTGCTAGTCTATTATTCATTCGTTTATTTCCAAGAAAAATGAAATAAGCACATCTTACATTAAATTTAAATAAGTGCCTAGAGTATGCAGAGAATTAGCCTATATATTATATAAGTGAAAACACCTCTGGCCTATCTTTTAAAAGATACTTCATCAAACACAACTGAACACAACTTCTTTAGACTTTGGTGAAACTTCTTATACTAAGGATGTAGAGTTCTGCCTTTTGCACTCATAAACTGTGATAACTAAGGAAGAGCATTGACTACAGAAATATTGTTGCAGAGAAATAAATAAAAGACGCTCCTAGGTGATGTTATTTTCTCTACAGCCCAGTGTGCTTACTATGTTGAAAACCTTTGTTCTCAAAGTAATGAATGTGCAGATGTGATAGTAATAGTTCCCTGTTTAAGAGGTAACCTTTAATGCCGCCTTTTTTTAGCCCCTTTAAAATGGATGCACACAGTGATGTTTTCTCCTAGGCTCAAAGCTGAGTATTATCCTATCATTTTAATAGTATTTTAGGCAAGTCCTATGACAATTATACCAACAAGTTTTCCTCAAACAATTCCCCACCCCTAACCACCACCCCTATGTTCTGCTTGTTCATATGCCCTTCACCCTTTCCTCTGTTATTATCACTGATATCTCTGCTTGTACGTGAAAGTAAAAAGCAATTCCAGCAAACTCAATGGCCCTGCTCCATAGCCTGGCCCCTGTAGAAGAGAGATGAAAGGGGAGAAACGTGAAGGACGTAAAGGATCATCATGGGTTGAGATCAGGCACTACCAGAAGCCCAGCTTGTCTTTTAAAAATAGGCTCGGTGGACATGTTCCCAGCAGGTAAGTCTTCACTGACTTGGAGAACAGGACTATTTCACAAACACTACTGTGTTTGAGTTTCTAGAGGCTACCCAGGCCAAGAAGACATCCCTAAGAAAGAAAAAGATACACACAAACTCAGAATTACAGCCTAGATATATTCTTTTTAAACTTTGTCTTAAACAAATAGGTTGACAGATATCACCCAATAGGAATATAAGGGCAGTGGGCCTAAAAGTCAGAAGTACAGGCAATCCTAATTTACTTTGGAGGATTTGAGATAGGAAATACCAATGCCGTGTTTCATGGATGTAGGTCAATCTCAGGAAAATGGGGGAAATGGGCAAAATCTTCAGAACTTCTTCCCTTTCCTCCTATACTTAGCACCTTATTGTGTTACTTCAAACCTATCCATTCCTTCTCAAATTCTAATTCCCTAAGAGGTCTGATTTGCACTAAGGAGATAAGCTAAACTAAGATTCAGTCACCAACAGCTTGATGTGTCTTTTTTTTTTTTTTTTTTTTTTGTGGTATGCGGGCCTCTCCGTGCTGTGGCCTCTCCCGTCGCGGAGCACAGGCTCAGCGGCCATGGCTCACGGGCTCAGCCGCTCCGCGGCATGTCGGATCCTCCTGGACTGGGGCACGAACCCGTGTCCCCTGCATCGGCAGGTGGACTCTCAACCACTGCGCCACCAGAGAAGCCTCTTGATGTGTGATATTTTTAAAGAGCACACACAGAGGTAATGTAACTGAAAAGTGTGAACTGCTCATGATGTCATCTTTATCTACATGGCAAATGTAAGCTTTTTTTAAGCAGGGGAACTTCTCTAGTAGCTTCTACAATCAGATGTATATAGCAACCTACTCTACCTAAGGTAAGGTGGTATTGATTATATGCTCAGGGTTACTGTGTTTTCCAACACAGTTAATTTAGTCATACTTGAATTATAAGAAGGGGAACTGTAAGCTCACCTGCAGTGTTTCACCACGCACTCATTGCTGCAGTACTCATTGTCCCAGTCCTTACTCACAACGGGAGGGTTCTCGCAGCCGGACCTCACACATCGAGGCTGGGGTGAGAGCATCACAGGAGACCCACTCACCAATTCAACATCCATTTGAGAAGGAGACTCAACCTGTGAGAGGCAGAGATGGATTGGATTGCTACTTACCTAGCTAGCCAGCTAGTCAAATTAACTCTAGGATCCAATGGAGCAACAGATGTTACAGTCCCTCACACATGGGGGTACAGTTCCAAAAGAAGGTGAGTTCTTGGTCTTCTCTATATCCAGCTTTAGAATTTTGCCATGCAGATTGACATGAAGATGCTTCCTATAAGGGGAATGCTGCCATACTGCTAGTGTTTTAATCTTAATTTTACCTATCACTGACTTTATTCTACAGTTAAATAATATTCCTCAAAATATCAAATCAATAGAATGTGAGTAGAGGTTGGGTCACCTCAACTAAGAAGACTAAGAAGATAAAATGTGGTGCTATTAGCAAAAAGGAAACTTAGAGATTAATAGTTTCCTGGTTTTTGCAGGGGTGGGGAGGTATTTTTCTTTGCTTCATTCATTGTGGGGCTACAGTCACAAACAGACCCATATTTCAAAATGCCTACTGGTCAGGTACAAGTTAAAACTAGGGTAAATTGGCATGTTTGTTTCTGAAAAGACTCAATGATACTAACCAGTTGAATTTTTCTACCTGTATTCCCTACCCATCCCCTTACTTAAAAACATCAAGCCAAGCAGTCAAGGTTTGGGAGAAATGGAAGGATTTATCTCCAAAGCTTTGGATCCTTGGGTAAGACACCTGAAAAATAACTCTATGCTTAGGCTATATCTTTAGTTGACTACTGTATTACTTCTGCTTAGTTAAGGGGTTGTCTAGGATAGGAGGCCCTCTTAATGTTTCTCACCAAGAACACTACAGAGTATCTTGCAGGAAACTGACAGGATATTTCATATGCCTAGTTGTGCCAGGCATTAAATGCTAGTTGCAACCCCTGCTTTTATTAGATCAACCAAAAATGCTTATACATTTTCACTGGTCTAGAGGAAATACTTGAAAACAGAGGCTCACCTCAGGAACTACATCTGTGATCATCTCACAGATTGTCTCAGGAGAGGTTTCCTCCACTGTGTGGGTCTCAGGGCTGCTGTTCACAGGCCGCTCTGGACTCCTTTCTACAGGTGGTGGAACCAAGGTAGTCTGCATTTTTAGAGTGGGCGGAGGCACAAGCTTGACCTGCAGTGGCGGCGGCTGCTGCTGTAGATTGATTCGAAATTTCTGAGGTGGGGGTTGCTGCATGGCCTGTAGCGGGGGAGGCTGCTGCAGAATGGCGACTTGCTGCTGAGTCGGGGGCTGAGGCATCTGCTGCAACGGAGGGGGTTGTAGTCGGGGCGGAGGCAGTTGCATGGAAGCTGCAGCTGCAGCTGCTGCCTGCAGCACTGACCGAGTGACGATCTGGGCTTGCTGACTAGGCTGGATAGTAGCTGTACTGGTTTGGCCTAGTTGGATCCCCCGGGAGGTCACCACTGTGGCTGGGATAACGGTAACCATCCCTCCTTGAGACATAGTAATAGAAGAGGGCAACATCTGTTTGGTAATAATCAACTTGGTAATATTGGGCTGACCCCCAGCCCCAGAAGATGCCTGGTTTGCCACATAGGATGAAAGAGTGGAATTAACAACAATGGAAGGAGACAGGGCAGGGGGCTCTGTTGAGGCTGCTGCTGGAGAGGCTGGGTCAGCAGTAGTCACAGGAGGTGGAGAAGGAGTCTGTGATGGGGGCGCTGGATCCAATTCCACTGTTTCCACAGTAGCCTAAAAGAAGACCAAAAAAAAAAAATCAGGAGATTTATTCTCTTCCCCAGGACATACTCACTCTAATCACCTCCCAAGAAAAGATACATCACAGATTGGGGGGGCGGGGGGGGGTACGAAGAGAAAGAAAGAAAAAAGAGCAGCCATGTGTCTGCCTGGCTAAAGTAAACAGTGAAAATAAACTCAGACTGTTTGGCAAGGTTTATGATGGAAACAAATGGGAAACCTGTTACATATTTTTGAGGTTTTAATACTATATATACTATTAATAGGTTCCACAGGTTTTTGGTGGTATTTACTTCTTATAATTGCTAATATACAGCTTTAAAAATCTTTTTATTGGTTTAAATATCCACCTACCCCAGTCTTCTTACCTGACACTCTTGATTGTCTTTATAAGCAGCCAGAGCCTTCAGATACTCTTTCTTGGCAGCTTCAGTTTTCCTCTTATATACCTGCATGAAAGACAGACTGTTTAGAAAGTCCACAAACTTCTAGTAAAGACTGATAATCCTACATTATTCATCAATGAAAGACAATTCATCTCAGTCTAAATATTGACAACTCCTGAAAGCTAGTAATCAAGACAGCCACCATGGCAGACTTTCCAGTGACCATGCATCTGAAAGCCAGCCAATCAACAGTAGGCTTGCAGAATAACTACACTTCTAAAGCCAACAGCAACCCTTGCTCACACTTGTGTAACCAAAACAAATCCTGACCCCCAATAAGACAAGTAGTCTGCTTAGTCTGGGATTGTGTCTAACCAGTATACTTTCCCTTAAGGAATGTGCTAAACTGTTTGCAATGGTAGCCACAAGAATTCTTCCTGTGCCGCATACCTAGTCTTCCATCAACAGCTGAAACTTATTTCCCATTCCTTTGAATTTGGGCTAGCTCTGTGAGTTGCTTTAACCATTAGAATGTGGCTGAATTGACACAAAGAGAACTTGGGGACATCTGTTTTTGTTCTCTTGGAGTACTGCTCTAACTCTGCCATAGTGTAAAGAAGCCAGTCTAGCCTATTTGGAGGATGAGAAACCATGTGAAAGAGAACCAAGGCATTTCAGCCAAAAGGTAGCACCAACTGCCAGACACGGGAGCAAGGTCATCTTGATAAGCCATACCAGCTGTTGTTTGGGTACAACTGTAGGAATAAGCCCAGGTAATAACACCAGGAAAAACACCCAACCAGTTTACAGAATCATAAGAAATAATAAATTGGGGACTTCCCTGGTGGTCAAGTGGTTAAGAAATAAGAAGACCTGGGGAGTGTAGGATAATGATAATTACAGCCATCTTCAATTTCAACGGTATCTTATATTTATGTAATATCACAATTTTTATTTGTTTAATCCAGGTTAAATTTAGGGAGATTAACTACAGTTCTCAAGTTTATATGAGGCCAATGAAAAAATTCAAACTTGGCTGTGGATTTTAGAGTTAGTTACAGCATGCAACTCACCAAAGAATAGCCTAATTTTACAGATAGAAAAAAAAGGGCATAGAAAGTTAGATTCAGTGTTTTTTATAATAATTTAAAATAAAATTGTTTTTATTTATTTTTTTTTTAAATATTTAAATATTTATTTGGCTGCACCGGGTCTTAGTTGTGGCATGTGGGATCTAGTTCCCTGACCAGGGACTGAACCCGGGCCCCCTGCATTGGGAGCATGGAGTCTTGGCCACTGGACCATCAGGGAACTCCCTATAATTTTTAGATGGGTATTTCGGATTCAGTGTATGGCTGCAACTTTTAAGACGAAGGATGATCTTGAATGCCATTAACAAAGAGCTGATATGAAATAAGAACACATAAGAAAGTTAAAACTTGAACATTCACTAACCACTAGTTCCTTGTTATTTGCTCACCTGTTTTTGCTCCTCTCCAAGACTGTCCCACATGGAAGCCACAATTTTTGAAACCTCCCCAAAAGTGGCATTGGGATTCTGTCCCTTGATGGCAGCCTGTGTGTCACGAAAGAATAAAGCATATGCTGAAACTGGTTTTTGAGGTTCATTAGGATCTTTCTTTTTTCTCTTCTTTGGGGCCTTCTGCTTTTTCCCTGCTTCCACCACAACTGTCTTCTGGCTGGGAAGTTGCTGTGGGGGGAAAAGAGAGAGAATTACAAGAAGAGAAGTATCATGTCGGGAGAACTGAAAGAAAAGGACTTTTATATGGGGTAAACTAGTCACATGAATGGAATTCTCAGAAATGCTAAAAGTAGAGGCAATAGGATTAAGACAGTAAAGTATGTGAGGACCAATAAGAATGGAGATTGGAAGGACCATTATAAACTATAAATAGAGAGGCAGGACCCCATACCCAGAAAAGAGCAGAGGAGACAGCAGGGCAGGAGTAAAGAATACTTAGTAGGATCTGTAGGTCAAGAGTTTTATCCCAGAATAATATGGCAGATTTGATTTTGGCAGGGAATTCCTCACCCTCCGGAATTCCTCAACACCATCCTCATGAAGTGAACTAGTAGGTGAAGGTGTGGTTGAAAGACGATCCTCAGGTGACTGGGCAGGTGGCAGGATGGTGCCACCCCCTAAGCTCAAACCAAGTTGAGAACTCAGTTCTGACTGATCAATGGTGGTCAACTGGCTATGCCCCATCAAGCCAGATGTCATGTCTGTCATTGGTACATCAATTGTAACAGGTGGATTGGCGCTATACTGAGTTCCTATAGAATGATCCAAGTCCTGAGAGAAGCAGAAGGACTAATTAAACACTAAATATAAAAAACACTACCCTTCCCTTCCCCCCACCGGAATTCAAGACAATTTATAAACCCTCTGCTTACCCAGAATGTATCATCATTTAAACAAACATCAAATAATTTGTCTACATATAAAACATATTAAGCTTTTTAATAAAGTACATTAATTACAAATCGAGCACTAAGTCACTTCTTTGTACTCAAAGGCCTATTCCAAAATAACTACAAATAACCAAAGAAGTCATAATGTTGGACAAGTTAATTTAAAGAGCAAGTAAGTTATTCAGTAATCTAGAGACAGTGATGACACAGGGGAAAGAAAAACTTTCTCCCTGTACCCTCCTAAATAACAGCTGTTAAAGTTGCAGTACACAGGCAAATCAGAGTGCATAAGGGCAATGTTAGAGATGTTTGGCATCAAGTACAGTTTGTGAAGATGTGCTACTAATGAGATGTGCTAGAAGCCCAAATACAGTGATTTATAACACATACTGATCCACAATTAATACTTTTGGTTCAGACAGTTTTTTGAATACATCCCTCAACATGCCAGCAATCGCACTCACACACTTGAATCCTAGGATATGAAAGCCATAGTAGTAGGGAAAAAACTTTCCTTTCAAAAATCCCAATCATTTCCCTTTCAGGGTTAACACTGGACATTTTACAATTTTAAACCATTTTTCAAGTAAAATTGATTCAGATGATAAATCTCACTTATTCAGGGGAAACGAGGTCTTTGTTGGTGAGCCTTTTGCCAGAAGAATGGAAAATAAGTACTACCCAAGTGTAGCAGGGAATAGAGTTACTTATGTCTCCCCTAACACCATGCCCATGAGCTTGGAGCCTGATAATGTCCCTTACCATGGTCAAGCCCCCACTCAGGAGCCCCCCGCCCTGCTCCATCAAGCCATGGGTCATGCCCACAGGCATGTCCAATGTCTGGACCCCATACTGGGCTGAAAAGCTGCCATCCTGAGAGGAGGAAGGGTCTGCCAGGTCATCAAAGTGGCCAACCACATCTGAGACAGCCAGTGAGGGATCAGAATCCAAGGAGATAGGGGGGATTTCAAATTCTTCATCACCCAGGCTTGGTGTATGGAACGTCTGTAGGGAGGAAAAAAGGGAAAAAGACTTAGTGGGAAGAGGAGGAACTGCATACTGCTAAGTGAAGAACATGGCTGAGTACTGGAGATTCTCAGTGTACCTCTTTTTGGCCTGGATCCCATTTCTGTTATCAATTTCCTAGGACCTATTTAATTTTACAAATAAATCTTCCTCATATCCTTGGCCATATGTCACATACAAGGCTGCCAACATCAATCACAATTTTCAATTCTTTTATCTCTTTTCTACCTTTACCATCTTGGTTGTCCTAAACTATTTTGCCTATTGGTCTAATGAATGATTCTTTCAGCACCATTAGTAGGAACCCAACCTTTATAACCTGTTTAGCTACGATACTTAAAATCTCTCTAAAGATTCTAACAGATAGCAGTTATTTCGTACTTACTACTCCTGAACTGTTAGACCACAGAAATTCATTGTCAACCAGACAATTATACTTTGACTGTTGTTTTAGGTTCCTTTGAAGCAGATCCTAAAAGGATCATGGGAACTTTATGCCCCTCTAAAATGTATGCACTTAAGAGTTTCCTACCTCTTCTCCATTTTAGAAATCATGACACTAACAACCAATAAGATTTCCATTTGTACAAGATTTTTGGAAAACCCAACAATGCCAAGATAAGGATAACAGTGAGGAGAAAAACCTTCATTAAGAGATATAGCCAGAGGGCAAACTGGTTCTCTAACAGTTCCTGAACACATTGCTGTCTTGCTCTGAGCAAGCCTTTCTGCAAGAAAGGAAGAAAAAGATTACTCCAGCTGAAGACCCAGTCCCTCCCTCTGAGCCCAACTAAAATAATAATATACTATTTCTATTCTGAATGAGGCCACAATTCACGGAGCTAACAGACCAATGTCTGACCTAAGATACATTAAATGCTATGGTTCCTTTTGACACTAAAAAACTAAAATGGCAGCATCTGCAGCAAGAGAGCATTAATAATGCAAGAGACTTTGGTGTCACAGAGATCTGGGTTCAAGTTCCTTCTCTGCCACTTACTATATGACCTTGAATGGATTTTCCTCATCTATAAAATGGGACTTGTAATGGTAATCTCCTTATATGGTTATTATGAGGATTTATGGGATTTAGTACACAAAACTTTATCACATGGCCTGATATATATAACTGCTTAGTGATAATGTTAATATCCTAATTATTATTAACTTGCCACCTGCCCCAACCAATTACCACAGATTGCTGGAATTTTAGAAACTTTAAATTCTATCAACCTTGTCACATGGCACAGTAAATACCAACTGATTCAGATCAAATTAAATAGGTACCCACAGTTTTGGGGTTTTTTTTCATGATTAAGCATTCTTTAGGAATTCCTCAAGGTTTTTCCAAACCCAGAAAGGGTCTCACTAACATCACCGTTTTTAAATTTTGCTACAAAAAATATTTTCAGCTAGTAAAACTAGGGAGAAAGAGTATGTCTGTGAAATGCTCGATTTCTTTGAAATCACATCACACTGAGAGGTTTCCTAAACGACAAAAAGATATGTATATAGCTTCATTTCCATATTTTCCTCCTCCAAGAGCCTTACTATTTTACTTAGCATGGTAAAAATATGTGATATAACATGAGAGGAGCATACATAAAGAGCACGGGAGCAGACAATTCTTCAGGAAAAACTAAAACTCTCCCCAGTAACTGAACTTTTCTCAGTACACAACTCATTTTTGTTATTGTGTGGAAGTTGTTAACTTCAGGTCCATGATTTTTTTCTGAGATTTCAGTTTAAGTTCATGTGTGCATTTTTCAGGAAGAAGAGTACAAAGATTTTTACCAAATTCTCATGCAAACAAACAAAAGTTACAGGGGCAGGAAAAAGGACCTGGGGAAACATTTACTGTACTAGATTAATAGTTGCATAATAGTGGTGTACAATTTTTTAAGAAGATACAGCAAAAAATGACTATCCTATTCTGCTTACCATAACATAAAAAAGCAACTCTGCCAAGATATGAAAATGATACTATTAATGAGAACTGAAAAAGAATAAAAACTCATATCCAAAACGAGACCAGTGTTCTGCAAAGGACTAGCCCTCATAAACTATCTGGAGCGCTCTCATGGACTACACTAAAAAACCAGACATTGTAGAGATTCCATTGTAACCAATTAACAAGACATTCTTTCTATGTACCACCCCCCGGAATGTGGAAACAGCTTTGTTATTCAGTATCTGTGGCTTTAATGGTGTTTTTTTAAATTTTATTTCTTTGTTTCTTCCTTTAAAAAAGAAGAGTAAAATAATGGCAATGATCAAGAATACAGAAAGGTAAACCACACACATACCAGAATAGAGATCCACTCTAAATCTTTTTTTTTTTTTTTTGGGGGACACAGGGCCCCCACTGCTGTGGGCCCTCCCCTTTTGGAGCACAGGCTCCGGGCGTGCAGGCTCAGTGGCCATGGACGTGCAGGCTCAGCGGCCATGGCTCACGGGCCCAGCCGCTCCGCGGCATGTGGGATCTTCCCGGACCGGGGCACGAACCCGTGTCCCCTGCATCGGCAGGCGGACTCTCAACCACTGCGCCACCAGGGAAGCCCTGGACACGTACTTTTAAAAAATAATTATTATTTCTTATTTTACTGAGGCATAACTCATGTAAAGCACATGAATTTTAAGTGTATGGCCCAATAAATTTTTACATTCATAAACACCCAATTAACTACCACCCAGATAAAGATACAGAACATTTCCATCACTCTAAAAGATTTTCTCATGCTCCTTGCTAGTCAATACTCCCTCCCTTCCACAACAGGTAGCAGTATTCTGATCTCTATCAGCATAGTTTAGTGTTGTCTATTCTTGATCTTCATTAAAAAATGAACTCATGGGGACTTCCTTGGCAGTCCAGTGGTTAAGAGTCCACACTTCCACTGCAGGACGCACGGGTTTGATCCCTGCTCAGGGAACTAAGATCCCGCATGCTGTGAGGTGTGCTGTCCCCCCACCCCCCCAAAAAAGAACTATTATAGTGTCTACCCTTTTTTGTCTGGCTTCTTTTACTCAGCAATATATTTTTGAGATCACCCAGGTTGCATTTATTAGTAGTTCATTCTTTTTTATTGCTGTGTTGTATTCTTTTTAACAAATGTATCAGTTTATAGACATCTGGTTTTGTTTCCACTGTTTAGCTATATAAATAAAGTTGCTGTGAACATGTTTCGGTTAGTATATGCCCTCATTTCTCTTACGTATATATCAAGGAGTGGAATTACCAGGTCACAGGGTAGGTATATGTTTATCTTTAGTAGATACTGCTAGTTTTCCAAAGAGGCTGAATCAATTAATGATTAAGAGCAATGATTAAGAGTTGTCTATATCCTTGCCAACTCCTGAATTGTCAGTCTTTTAAATTTTCAACATTCTGATGGGTGTGAAATGGTATCTCATTGTGATTTTAATTGGCATTTCCCTGATGAGTGACGATGACGATGACACTTTTTCATATGCCTAATGGCAATTTGGATATCCTTTCTTGTGAGGTGCAAGTTTATTTATTTTATTTTTTTAAATTTATTTATTTATTTTTGGCCACGTTGGGTCTTCGTTGCGGTGCGCATGCTTCTCATTGCGGTGGCTTCTCTTGTTGCAGAGCACGGGCCCTAGGCACGTGGGCTTCAGTAGATGCAGCACGCGGGCTCAGTAGTTGTGGCTCACGGGCTTTAGAGCACAGGCTCGGTAGTTGTGGCGCATGGGCTTAGTTGCTCCATGGCATGTGGGATCTTCCCGGACCAGGTTCGAACCCGTGTCCCCTGCACTGGCAGACAGATTCTTAACCACTGCGCCACCAGGGAAGCCCTGAGGTGTGAGTTTAAATCTTTTGCCCATTTAAAAATGGGATTCTTTATTTTATTCTGCAGAAGTATTTGAATATATTCTGAATATGAGCCAGATACACGTATTAAAATATCTTCTCCCAGTCTGCGAATTTCGGGAATTCCCTGGCACTCCAGTGGTTGGGACTCGGTGCTCTCACTGCCAGGGCCAGGTTTGATCCCTGGTCAGGGAACTAAGATCCCACAAGCCGCATGGTGCAACCAAAAAAAAAAAATTTCTTAATTTCGATGAAGTCCAATTTTTCAACTTTTTTATGGTTAGTACTTTTGTGGACATTTCTTTTTCTTGCAAGAAAACTCTAAAACTTACTCTTCTAAAAGAAAATATTTTTTTAAAATTACCTTTATCTAGTTCTAAGACATATTTGGGGTGGCTCACAGTAAGACCAGAAACAACAAAACCCACAAACCAATTGAAATAAAGGAAAAACAACAACAAAAAAACTGCAACGACAACAACAAAACCAAACAAACGAGGGGAAAGAAAGGTGAAGTTGTAATGACAAGGAGAAATGTTAACACGGACAGGGCTCTAGGCTAAAGGAATCCCTGAAATTTAGTTATGAGCTTCTTGGCAAAATAGTTTTTAAAAACATTTCCTAAAGTCATAAAAGCAAAAACAAAGGATAGACTCAAACCCGGAAAGCTTCTTGATGAGCCCAGTGTGAAATTTACAACACTATAAATAAAGAAATTTAAGGACTTCCCTGGTGGCACAGTGGTTAAGAATCCGCCTGCCAATGCAGGGGACACGGGTTTGAGCCCTGGTCCGGAAGATCCCACATGCTGCAGAGCAACTAAGCCCAAACAAAGGATAGACTCAAACCCGGAAAGCTTCTTGATGAGCCCAGTGTGAAATTTACAACACTATAAATAAAGAAATTTAAGGACTTCCCTGGTGGCACAGTGGTTAAGAATCCGCCTGCCAATGCAGGGGACACGGGTTTGAGCCCTGGTCCGGAAGATCCCACATGCTGCAGAGCAACTAAGCCCGTGCACCACAACTACTGAGCCTGTGTTCTAGAGCCCGCGAGCCACAACTACTAAGCCTGCACGCCTAGCGCCCGTGCTCCACAACAAGAGAAGCCCAGCACTGCAACAAAGAGTAGCCCGGCTCGTCGCAACTGGAGAAAGAGTAGGCCCCCCCTTGCTGCAACTAGAGAAAGCTCTGCAACTAGAGAAAGCTCTCGCGCAGCAATGAAGACACAACGCAGCCATAAAAAAATAAATAAATAAATAAATAAAAAGAAATTAAAATTGTGGAGACCTGATTCAGAAGAAATTGGCAATGATGCGTTTTCATGTGGATGAGACCAGTGTGAAATTTACAGCACTCCAAACAATGAAATTAAACCATGGAGATATCACTCAGAAGAAACTAGCAAGGAGACTGCAAAGCATCAAACAGATTTTTGTTTTACATTGTTTATAAATTTGCTGCTTATTTGATTCACACTTTCCCCGGCTTAGGAGAATAATAATGAATAGTAATCACGATAAAGCAGTTTTAAAAAAGCAGCAAATGCTCCTTGCCAATCTAATTCTCATCCATGAAAACATTAAATTGTGTTATAAGTTCATTCAACAGCAATTGATAATTCTAGATACAAAACACTGATGCAAATGGTTTACACAACGTTTTTAAAAAAACTAAAATCCTCAAAAGATAGTAAAAAGTTCAAGACTTCAGTTTCTCAAAGACCGAAAAATTTCTTTTTCTGTTCCATCTTACGCTTTTGCCTTGCCTAAGCAAATGATACACACTTATGACAATATTTCAACTAAAACTTTTCCACGAATACTAAAGGACCTCACCATGATCGTTACTTCTACTTCACACCATTTTAAGAAACTATTATTTCAGCCATCTGACAGCTGGGGAAACTGTGACATACTAGGGTGAAGTAACCTGTCCAAACTCTGAGTCACTGGCAAACAGAAATGCATGGTCTAGGGACTTCCCTGGTGGCGTAGTGGTTGAGTATCTGCCTGCCAATGCAGGGGACACGGGTTCGAGCCCTGGTCCGGGAAGATCCCACGTGCCGCGGAGCAACTAAGCCCGTGCGCCACAACTACTGAGCCCGTGCGCCACAACTACTGAGCCTGCGCTCTAGAGCCCGCGAGCCACAACTACTGAAGACCGCGCGCCACAACTACTGAAGCCCGTACACCCTAGAGCCCGTGCTCCACATCAAGAAAGGCCACCGCAATGAGAAGCCCGTGGACCGCAAAGAAGAGTAGCCCCGCTCGCCGCAACTAGAGAAAGCCTGTACGCAGCAACGAAAACCCAACGCAGCCAAAAATAAGTAAAATAAATAAATTTATTTAAAAAAAAAGAAATGCATGGTCTACTCAACTCCCTTCATGTTTTCTGGCAACTATTTCCTTTCATCCTGTCACCAGCAAAACAAGCTAACACCATGTAAGTAAACATAACTATTAACTTTTCCAAAAATCACTGGGTAGGAAATTTAAATGAAACAAAGACCCCTTCAACAGAGTATGTTTTAAGAATGAACACATTACACAGTTAACCACTGTTAGGTAAATTCCTTCCCTCTCTCAAATTTCTTTGGCTTAAACATTTTCTCCCCACTGCGATCTCCCAAGATTATTGTAGTTATTTCTCCCCCACAAAAGGAGACAATTCCACTCTGTATTCCAATCCAGAATCAGTCTGAAACAGGTTCGCTCTTTTCCAACGTCCTGCTTTTCTGATGACAGCAGCTTCCCGGGCCTTCCCCATAGTCCTCATAGCCTGTGGAGGCAGCTGCCACTTTTCTCAATCGCGGCCCCCCGTTCCCAACACCCGGCCCCTGGCGTCCGCGCTCTCCTCCCCACCACCCGGCCCCGCCGCTGCCTCACGCCCTCCCCCCGCAGCGTCGGCAGCTCGTGCTCACCTCGGCCCCTGACAGGAAGGGGTGCGAGGGCCCTGTGATCGTCAGGTAATTGTCATTTCCTCCGGGAAACTGGAAACCAAAAGAAAGCCGCGTGGATAAGTTAGGGGAAGCAAGGAGTTAGCTCGGAGCGACAGATTCTGACCCCGATATTATGACAACACTCCCCAAACCCCTCTCTCTCTCCCCTCCCGTCAGCATCCTCTCCGCCCGGCTTCCCGCCTCTGCTTCAACCCCGTTAGCCGCACTCTTTCGCCAGCCTTCTAACCTCTGAGGAGCCTACCTCCATCTTCACACAACGCCTACCACGGTCTCAGTGTCCTCATCGCTCCCACCGCCGCACTGGACACGGAACTGCCGTCACTTCCGCAACGACGTGCGTCGCTCTCCGCTGATTGGAAGGAGCTCCGTGGGGCTGTTGCGAGTCAGCCCGGGAAGGCCTGAGAGCACTGAAAGGCTAGCTATCGCCCCCTGGAGCTTGGTAGGATAATGGCAGGTAGGAGTGTTAACAGGCGTCCCTGGAGGTGGTAGCTGGGTATTACCGTCGCTCCGACCGAAAGGGGATTTCGAGGGAGAGCAATAGAGACGTGATCTGGGCTAGAGGGGCCGGAGGTCGATAGATTGAGTGGCTAGAGAGGCCGGAGGTAAGGGGCTGTAGAAGTCGGGCGGACCCGGAATCCAGAGGAAACGGGACCATGACTTATGCTTATCTCTTCAAGTACATCATCATCGGGGACACAGGTAACCCGCGGGCGACAGCCCTCAAGCTGGGGCGGGGATTCGAAGCACTGAATTCGGGTTTTGGGGGCGGGGCTCATTCAGTGGGCTGGGCGATTAAGTGAAGCGGGGGCGGGGCGGGCGACCGGGGGCGGGGCTCGGGGCTCGGGGCTCGGGGCTCGGGGCTCCGGGCTCCGGGCTCGGGGTTCCGGGCTCCCTGCTCCCATTCCCGAGTCCCGGACGTCTCGACGCTGGACTGTTCCCGGGCGGCGTAACTCCTAGAACGCGCGTCCTCTTCTTTCAGGTGTGGGGAAGTCATGTCTCCTCCTACAGTTTACAGACAAGAGGTTCCAGCCTGTCCACGACCTCACAATAGGTAAGTGCATGTATCTGTCCTACAATAGGTTATGAAATATGGCTAGCTACAGTGGAAAGTTAGCAGCCTTTGGTGTTCGAAGTAAAAAGTTACCTCTCCCTATTTTTGAACTAATCTAAAGTTATGTTTAGTGAAGTGTGACTAATCAAATGCTGATAAATGGGGAGTAGTGTAATGGGGAGTAAGTAATTGAAAGGTAACTTTAAATTTAGAGATGAGCGTGAGGTATGGATTAGTTGCTGTAGGATTTGTTTTTCCAAATGCAATTTGTATGCCTGTGGAAAATCCCACGGAAACATAACTATTCAAAAACTCACCTTGCTTTGCGGTAAATTAGTGCAAACCTCACATGTGTTTTTTCAAAGTAATCACTACTATATAGATTTTGTGTGTGTGTTGGAAAGAAGGAAGCAAATTGAAGAGCCATCCCAGACTTAGAATTAAAAGGTACATGGAACTAATAACTTTTGTTTTAAAGAAAAGAGTATGATAGAGTTCAGAGACACACTGGATCCTGGGAAGTATGAACATCTTCCACACATTTGTGATAAGGCATGGCCTGCTGGGGCTTTAACAACCCCTTCTCCATAATCTACATAACTCCAGCCCCCCCCCCCATATATGTGTAAAACTAGTCTTCTTGCCATGCAGATGCAGTTTCAGAATAAAATCCCTAGCTCCCATTCTTACTATATTGCCACTTCCAAGTCCCACCTTATGGAAGTCTAAGTTACTACTGATCCCAAAGGACTTATTCAGAAATACCTAATGAGGTTAGAAAAGGATTTAGAGGATGGTATCAACAGGAAAATATTTTTGCAAATGAATACTAAGTGCACAACCACTCTGTGCTAGGTGCTAGTGATACAGTGCTTAACAAGGCAAACACTGTGCCTACGTTGAAAGCTCCAGTGTAGGAGGTGGGGCTGGGGGCAGATAATGACAAGTAAATTTCAACTGCAAAAGGGGAAAAGAGGTACCACCTCTATCAAGAGAGGCTGAAAATGGAAGAATGAGCAGGAGTTTGCCAAGCAAAGGGGTTGTAGAGATGAGGGAAAAGTGATCAGGGCAAGAAGGAATAACATGTGCAAAGGCTCAGGAATAACAGAGATCATGCTACATTTGGAGAACTGAAAGTAATTTAATATGGTTGGAGCATAGAATTTAAAGTGGAGAGTGGGAAGAAATAAGGCTAAAGAATATATTAGGGATGAAATTTTGAAACACCTGAAGGTAATGGGAGCAAATGACAAGTTTCAAAACAGAGGAATGAAGTGATCAAGTTTTCCCCAGAGTCCAATATAGGCTGTGTTTCTTTCTGAATTCAGTTTTCTGTACCAAGATAAACAAGGCAGTTAGATAGAAAATATGTGCAAAATATGAAGGTTTCTGTTTAATTAGAGGAAGTTGCATAAAAGGGGACAAAAGTGTTATTTTTTAATTCTTCCCCATTGAAATTCCATTCTTGTCCAGAAAGAAAAGAAAATTAGTGACTTTTTTTTTTTAATAACTATCACTATTCTTGATGAAGCAGTCCAGAGTAGTAAGAAGCAATTTTTAAATTTGTCTTATTGACTGCAGAACTTTAGAGTTGAGGTTCTGGTCACATTGTGCCTGGGGCCACTGAATAGCAGAAGCTAGATTAGTGCTCTTTCTTACTTGGAAATCAGAAGTCCTGGAGTAAAGTACTGTATAAAAATAGAAAATAGGACAAATTGTTTGACTTATCATCAAGTAATTTTAATGTAAGTAATCTTCAATTTTTAAGTTTTGTCCTGACATTACCTTGAAAGAAGCTGAACGCCAGGTAAACCAAAATCTTTATCAGACTGTTTCCAAACTCCTAGGAGGAAGGCTGTTTTCCAGTGAACTCTGGGAATTATTGGAGACCTGAAATGTTTCATTCTTGAGAACCTACTTCTTAGATAGGTGCTTTTCTAAAACAAAAATTCTAGAATTGCAAAAATAAATATTGTTTCATATAGAGGACTATAGAGTGACTTTGAGAAAATATTAGGAAATATTTTCAAAAATTTTAGAAGTTTTTTAAAAAGTTACAAAATTAAACAATACCTAATAACATTTAAGCATTAAATAATAATGCTAAAAATTTATTCACCTTTTCCTTGATTTCTTAATTAGTTTTATCCCCATATCTGCTTTTTGGTTATATTTCCAAGGTCATTCTCTAGAGCACAGTTTTTAATTCTAGAAGGTAAGTAAAACTTCAAGGAGCACAAAATGAATTGGAGCAAATAGGCAGCTGTAATGTGCTTAGTGGTACTAAGTGCAGACAGAGGATGAGTCTTTAGCACATTGAGGAAAAGCATGAACCTCTCATTCAACATGGCTGTTGTTCATTCTTTCTCTCGGTTTTTACTGACAGGTGTGGAGTTTGGGGCCCGTATGGTCAACATTGATGGAAAACAAATCAAACTGCAAATCTGGGATACGGTGAGAGGAAACAAAAATACTTTAGTCCTGAATATAACAGTAAAGGCTGATGCAGGGGCAAAGGTCTGTGATGGTGGGGCTAATGGTGGAGATCAGAGTAGTAGAAGAGTGAAATCAAAGAGATAGGGAAGCTTTCACTTCCATCTGTTACAGTTACAAACTCTGAATGCCATATCTTTTTGTTTTAAATTACCCAAATAATATATGAGTTTGCTCTAGTAAAAATATTGATTAAATAATCCCAAATTCGGGAATTCCCTGGCAGTCCAGTGGTTAGGACTCTGTGCTTTCACTGCAAGGGCCCAGATTCAATCCCTGATCAGGGAACTAAGATCCCACAAGCCACGTGGCACGGCCAAAAAAAAAAAAAAAATCCCAAATTCATTTGTATTTTACTTTGGAATGCATTTTGATTCTTTGGAAATGAGCCTATCTGACTTTGTAGGAATGGATTATATATCTTGAAACTATATATAATCTGATGCTTCCATTTGGGGGAGATTAGAAAGCTGTTAATTCTCTTTATCTCCATCTTAATTCTTTGCTGCTTCAGATATTTTTTTTTACTGGGGAGGGACAAAGATACCTCAGACTGATGCAGACCAACCCAAATTGAACTGCTTACTCTTTCTAGCTTATTGGCTCACAAACTGGTTCAGGAACTTGGATTGAGATTAAGAAGTAAAGTGATTTGATTTTTTTTAAAATAGATCTTTATTGGAGTATAATTGCTTCACAATACTGTGTTAGATTCTATTGTACACCAAAGTGAATCAGCCATATGCATACGCCCTCTTACATCTCCCTCCCACCCTCCCTATCCCACCCCTTTAGGTCATCACAAAGCACTGAGCTGATCTCCCTGTTCTATGCGGCTGCTTCCCACTAGCTGTTTTACATTTGGTAGTGTATATATGTCAATGCTACTCTCTCACTTCGTCCCAGCTTACCCTTCCCACTCCCTGTGTCCTCAAGTCCATTCTCTATGTCTACACCTTTATTCCTGCCCTGCAACTAGTTTCATCAGTACCAATTTTTTTTTTTTAGATTCCGTATATACGTGTTAGCATTCAGTATTTGTTCTTCTCTTTCTGACTTACTTCACTCTGTGTGACAGACTCTAGGTCCATCCACCTCACTACAAATAACTCAATTTCATTTCTTTTTATGGCTGAGTAATATTCCATTGTATACATGTGCCATATCTTCTTTATCCATTCATCCGTCGATGGACATTTAGATTGGTTCCATGTCCTGGTTATTGTAAATAGTGCTGCAGTGAACATTGTGGGACATGTCTCTTTTTGAATTATGGTTTTCTCAGGGTATTTGCCCAGTAGTGGGATTGCTGGGTCATATGGTAGTTCTATTTTTAGTTTTTTAAGGAACCCTGTATGTCTTCCTTGGTGAAATGTCTATTTAGGTCTTCCACCCGTTTTTTAATTGGATTGTTTGTTTTTTTGATATTGAGCTCCATGAGCTGTTTGTATATTTTGGAGATTAATCCTTTGTCTATTGTTCATTTGCAAACATTTTCTCCCATTCTGAGGGTTGTCTTTTTGTCTTGTTCATGGTTTCCTTTGCTGTGCAAAAGCTTTTGTTTCATTAGGTCCCATTTATTTATTTTTGTTTTTATTTCCTTTACTCTAGGAGGTGGGTCAAAAAGATCTTGCTGTGGTTTATGTCAAAGAGTGTTTTTCCTATGTTTTCCTCTAAGAGTTTTATAGTGTCTGGTCTTACATTTAGGTTTTTAATCCATTTTGAATTTATTTTTGTGTATAGTGTTCTGATTTCATTGTTTTACATGTAGTTGTCCAGTTTTCCCAGCACCACTTATTGAAGAGGCTGTCTTCTCTCCATTGTATGTTCTTGCCTCCTTTGTAGTAAATTAGGTTACCATATGTGCGTGGATTTATCTCTGGTCATTCTATCCTGTACCATTGATCTATATTTCTGTTTTTGTGCCAGTACCATACTGTCTTGATTACTGTAGCTTTGTGGTATAGTTTGAAGTCAGGAAGCCAGATTCCTCCAGCTCAATTTTTCTTTCTCAAGATTGCTTTGGCTATTGGAGGTCTTTTGTGTTTCCATATGAATTGTAAAATTTTTTTTTTTAATTCTGTGAAGAATGCCACTGGTAGTTTGATAGGGATTGCATTGAATCTGTAGATTGCTTTGGGTAGTATAGGCATTTTCACAATATTGAGTCTTCCAATCCAAGAACATGGTATATCTGTCCATCTGTCTATGTCATCTTTGATTTCTTTCATCAATGTTTTATAGTTTTCTGAGTACAAGTCTTTCACCTCCTTAGGCAGTTTATTCCTAGGTATTTTATTCTTTTTATTGTAGTGGTAAATGGGAGTGTTTCCTTAATTTCTATTTCTGATTTTTCATTGTTGGTATGTGGGAATGCCAGAGATTTCTGTTCATTTATTTTGTATCCTGCAACCTTACCAAATTCATTGATTAGTTCTAGTAGTTTTCTAGTGGCATCTTTAGGATTTTCTATGTACAGTATCATGTCATCTCCAAACAGTGTCAGTTTATTCATTGATTAGCTCTAGTAGTTTTCTGGTGACATCTTTAGGATTCTCTATGTATAGTATCATGTCATCTGCAAACAGTGACAGTTTTACTTCTTCTTTTCCAATTTGTATTCCTTTTATTTCTTTTTTTTCTCTGATTGCCGTGGCTAGGACTTCCAAAACTATGTTGAATAGGAGTGGCAAGAGTGGGCATCCTTGTCTTATTCCTGATCTTAGTGGAAATGCTTTCAGTTTTTCACCATTGAGTACGATGCTTGCTGTGGGTTTGTCATATGTGGCCTTTATTATGTTGACGTAGGTTCCCTCTATGCCCATTTTCTGGAGAGTGTTTATCATAAGTAGGTGTTGAATTCTGTCAAAAGCTTTTTCTGCATCTATTGAGATGATCATATGGTTTTTATTCCTTAATTTGTTAATATGATGTATCACATTGATTGATTTGCTATATATTGAAGAATCCTTGCATCCCTGGGATAAATCCCACTTGATCATGGTGTATGATCCTTTTAATGTATTGTTGAATTCTGTTTGCTAGTATTTTGATGAGGATTTTTGCATCTATGTTCATCAGTGATATTGGTCTATAATTTTCTTTTTTTGTGGTATTTTTTTCTGGTTTTGGTAGCAGGGTGATGGTGGCTTCATAGAATGAATTTGGGAGTGTTTCTCCCTCTGCAATTTTTTGGAAGGGTTTGAGAAGGATGGGTGTTAGCTCTTCTCTCTAAATGTTTGATAGAATTTGCCTGTGAAGCCATCTGGTCCTGGACTTTTGTTTGTTGGAATATATATATATATATATATATTTTTTTTAACTCTTTAATTTATTTATTTATTTGTTTTTGGCTGTGTTGGGTCTTCGTTTCTGTGCGAGGGCTTTCTCTAGTTGCAGCAAGTGGGGGCCACTCTTCATTGCGGTGCACGGGCCCCTCACTATCGCCGCCTCTCTTGTTGCGGAGCACAGGCTGCAGACGTGCAGGCTCAGTAGTTGTGGTTCACAGGCCTAGTTGCTCCGTGACGTGGGATCTTCCCAGACCAAGGCTCAAACCCGTGTCCCCTGCATTGGCAGGCAGATTCTCAACCACTGCACCACCAGGGAAGCCCTGTTTGTTGGAATATTTTTAATTATGGTTTCAATTTTATTACTTGTGATAGGTCTGTTTATATTTTCTAATTCCTTCCGGTTCAGTCTTGGAAAATTGTACCTTTCCAAGAATTTGTCCATTTCTTCATGGTTGTCCATTTTATTGGCATATAGTCGTTTGTAATAGTCTCTTATGATCCTTTGTATTTCTGCAGTATCAGTTGTGATTTCTCCTTTTTCATTTCTAATTTTATTGATTTGCGTCCTCTCCATTTTTTTCTTTATGAGTCTGGCTAATGGTTTATCAATTTTGTTTATCTTCTTAAAAAACCAGCTTTTAGTTTTATTGATCTTTGCTATTGTTTTCTTTGTTTCTATTTCATTTATTTCTGCTCTGATTTTTATGATTTCTTTCCTTCTACTGACTTTGGGTTTTCTTTGTTCTTCTTTCTCTAGTTGTTTTAAGTGTACGGTTAGATTGTTTATTTGAGATTTAAAGTGATTTGATTTTAAAAAGCGTTTCTGATGGCCCACTGGAAGTATTTTCATCTGCTAAAGTTAAATGCTGCCATATGATTCAACCATAACACAGGCCTCCCTCAGACTTTCCCTTTTAGTTCCTAGAAGGCCACAAGGAAGGAAGCTTTCAACCATAGCAGAAGACGAGAAAAAGTAAGATAAAAGCAAAACAGGAATCAAATAATTTAAGACATAAAACCACTAGAGGATAAATAAAATTTAAGTGAGCTCTTGGAGGGAAAAAGCATGTTTTAAATCTTAAAGTTTTGTTAATATTACCAACAAACTTCTTTAGAATTAATTTTGGATTTTGATGTTCTAATAGGTATGCAACTCATTAAAACATTTGTATGATTCCTTTTTTTTTTGGTGGTACATGGCCCCTCACTGCTGTGGCCTGTCCCGTCGCGGAGCACAGGCTCCGGACGCGCAGGCTCAGCGGCCATGGCTCATGGGCCCAGCCACTCCGCGGCATGTAGGATCCTCCCAGACCGGGGCACGAACTCATGTCCCCTGCATCGGCAGGCGGACTCCCAACCACTGCGCCACCAGGGAAGCCCTCCTTTTTTTTAATATATATGTTTATATTTATTATTTATTTTTGGCTGTGTCGGGTCTTAGTTGTGACATGAGGGATCTTCATTGCAGCACGCGGGATCTTTTGTTGTGGCGTGCGGGCTTCTCTCTGGTTGTGGCCTGCAGGTTTTCTTTCTCTAGTTGTGGTGCGTGGGCTCCAGGGCATGTGGGCTCTGTAGTTTGCGGCACACAGGGTCTCTTGTTGAGGTGCATGGACTTAGTTGCCCCACAGCATGTGGGATCTTATTTCCCCGACCAGGAATCGGACCCATGTCCCCTGCATTGGAAGGTGGATTCCTTACCACTGGACCACCAGGGAGGTCCCATTTGTATGATTCTTATAGTAAGAAATTCTTGTATTGTTGGAAAAGTAACCTTAGAATTAGTGTAATGGAACACTCTTCTCACCTTCAAAGCTGGGTTTAGGTTATATGAAATAATGTCTAAGAAAACAAACTTGTGCTATGAAGTACTAAGCTCCTAAGTTTGTTTGTTTATTTATTTATTTATTTATTTATTGCGGTACGCGGGCCTCTCACTGTTGTGGCCTCTCCCGTTGCGGAGCACAGGCTCCAGACGCACAGGCTCAGCAGCCTTGGCTCACCGGCCCAGCCGCTCTGCGGCATGTGGGATCCTCCCAGACCGGGGCACGAACCCGTGTCCCCTGCGTTGGCAGGCGGACTCTCAACCACTGCGCCACCAGGGAAGCCCTATTTATTTATATTTTAAACCTCTTTATTGGAGTATAATTGCTTTACAGTGGTGTGTTAGTTTCTGCTTTATAACAAAATGAATCAGTTATACATATACATATATCCCAATATCTCTTCCCTCTTGCGTCTCCCTCCCTCCCACCCTCCCTATTCCACCCCTCTAGGTGGTCACAAAGCACCCGACTGATCTTCCTGTCCTATGCGGCTTAAGCTCTTAAGTTTAAATTATGGATTTAACATATATAGAGTTTATAACTTTTGGCCAGTTACTGAACTGGCCTTTGAGCCTAATTTTTCCCATTTGTTATATAATTAGTATCATTACTGTTATTATACTATGAAAAAGCTATTTATTTTCCTATGTCCACATCTTAGTTTTCCTATCTTTTTTTTTTTTCTTTTTTTTTTTTTTTTTGCGGTACGCGCGCCTCTCACTGT
>NC_041224.1:106318407-106331303 GCF_002837175.3 Physeter macrocephalus | reverse complement strand
CTATCTTTTTTTTTTTTTTTTTTTTTTTGCGGTACGCGCGCCTCTCACTGTTGTGGCCTCTCCCGTTGCGGAGCACAGGCTCCGGACGTGCAGGCTCAGTGGCAATGGTTCACGGGCCTAGCTGCTCCGCGGCATGTGGGATCTTCCCGGACCGGGGCACGAACCTGTGTCCCCTGCATCGGCAGGCGGACTCTCAACCACTGCACCACCAGGGAAGCCCAGTTTTCCTGTCTTTAAATTATGAACAATAGTCTTCCTTCCTAAACTTTATGTAGGAATATGAGGATAAAGAATTTCAAGAATGTGAAAACTTTTCCCATAGGATAGATTCAGTGCTGAGGGTATTCATATTTAGATGAGTTTGCTTCCTTTAATGAAAAACCCAAAAAAACCCAAAAACTTCTTCCATTGGGAAACCAAAAGTATCCAGTATATGGGGGCATTAATAAATTGCTCAGTTATAAATAAAACTTAATATCTTGGCCCCAGTTGGAAATGAGATTAGAGTATAAACAGTTGGGTTTCTTTTAGGAAAACTCTGTCCTGGGCCCTGGGCTTCTTTCCCTGTTTGTTATTCCTGTTTGCCATGACAGGATCCCAGCAAGGGACATCTTGGTAGTCCTGCCTTTATTAGTGGAACACTAAAGGTCAGTCAGCATATGCCAAATTTAAGTGCTTTGTATCTAATTTTCTACATTGATCCATCAAAATGAAACTTCCATTAGACAGGGCATTGGCATTCTAAGATAATTTTCCTTTTTATAGATAAAGGAATAGAAACAGAAAAGAAAGTTAATGTGATATGTTCAACATCATATGGGATTGAAAATACTCTTGAGTTTCTAGTTCTATTTCCAGTTCTTTCCTAGGGGATATTGGGAAATGTATGGGAATGTCTTTGGTTGTCACACTGTGGGGCACTACTAGCATTGTGACGGGGAGCCAGCGATGCTAAACATTCAGCAATTTGATGGACAGTCTCATAGGAAGAGTTGACCCACCCAAAATATCCATTGCACTGTCATTGAAAAATATTGATTTCCCACCTGGACTTTTCCCTGGGCAGTCAGGTGTCCTTTTCCCTAGTTCTCTTTTCTTAATAGAAGTTCTTTTGTAAAATTAAGTCCTTTGTGTTAGAGTGGCATGTGATCAAGTAATTTCTCTGGAAATAACCTGGTTTTGTTGGGATTTTTTTTTTGTTGTCATGTTGATGGAAAAGGCTGGACAAGAATCCTTCCGTTCTATCACCCGTTCCTACTACAGGGGAGCAGCCGGAGCACTGCTGGTGTACGACATTACAAGGTGAGTCACATCTGGTGGGTGAGAGGGAGATTCTTTCCTCTCTCCTCAAAATCTTTTTTTTTTTTTTTTTTCCAAAATCTTTTTTATCTACTGAATCTAGTTAGAATGCTAAAGAGGAAAGGCCTCTCTAGTATTTTTCTTTACACATATAATTTTCCCCCTTTTCCCATACATTTGGAATTGCTTTGGCATTTTGAAATACGCCTTTGACCCACTTTCTTAACTTTTCTGCTGTAGGCGTGAAACCTTCAACCACCTGACCTCGTGGTTAGAGGATGCCCGGCAGCACTCTAGCTCCAACATGGTTATCATGCTGATTGGGAATAAGAGGTAAAATTTTATTTGTGTAAATAATAAGTACCAGGAGTCATCTAGGTACTCTGTGGACATTGGATCATTTGGGCCCTAAACTTTTTTAGTTTAGGTACATTTAGTGTCTCAGTTAAAAAAAAAAGAAAAAAATTATTGTGGTAAAATATACATAACATAAAATTTACCATTTTAACCATTTTTACGTAGATAGTTTTGTGGCATTAAGTATATTTACATTGTTCTGTAACCATCACCACCATTCATCTCCAGAACTTTTTCATCTTCCCCTACTGAAACTCTATTACCATAAACAGTAACTCCACATTCCCCATCCCACCAGCTCCTAGCAACCACCATTCTACTTCCTGTCTCAATAAAGTTGACTATTCTAGGCACCACATATAAGTGGAATCATACAATATTTGTCTTTTTATTACTGGTTTATTTCATTTAGCATAACGTCTTCAAAATTTATCCATATTGTAGCATGTGTCAGAATTTCCTTCCCTTTTAAGGGTGGATAGTAATCCATTGTATATATGTACCACATTTTGTTTATTCATCCATTGATGTACATTTCAGTTGCTTCTACCTATTGGCTATTGTGAATAATGCTTCTTGTCAGCATGGGTGTACAGATACCTGTTTGGGTCCCTGCTTTCAATTCTTTAGGGTATACACCCAGAATTGGAATTGCTGGATCTTATGGAAATTCTGTTTGATTTTTTGAGGTACTGCTGTATTGTTTTCCATAGTGGCTACACCATTTAACATTACTACCAACAATGCAACAAAGGTTCCAGTTTCTCCACATCCTCACCAACACTTGTTATTCTCAATAAATTTTCTAAGGCACCCATAGGCCAAAAGACATACCTAATAGTTTTGTCATTAAATAGATCTAAACAACATAACAAGTATTTTTGTCATAACAACTAACTGAAAAATGAAAAACATAAATTAAAAGAAAAAGAATTTTTTATTTCATTCTTAAATAACCATAATGACAGCACAGCTTCTCAAACCTTGGAATCAATATTGGACACTACCACTCTCCGTTCCAAATTGATTTTAGTGCAGGGTTTGCTTTTTGTCACAGCAACTGCCAAAAAGTCAGCTTCACAAAGCTGTGCAAATGTTGAATGGAATCTGTCAGGATCTGATGGTGACATTGCCAGTTATATCAAGCTTATAATTTATTTGGTGTTCTGATGTTGAGTGTTGCTGTGTTTCCCTTGAATATTTAAAGTAACCTGTGGCACCCTTGTGAGTTTGTAGTAGTGCCTAAGGTGCACCGTTTGAGAACTGTGGCCACAGACTAATTGTACTTTTATTGGTTCAACCAATTTATGGAAAACCTGTTATGTCTTAGATATTGTGCTAGACCCTGAGCGTGCAAGGTGAAAACAAAGTCCTGCCCCCATTCCCATGGAGCTTACAGTCAATGGGGACGTAGATATTGAATATAAAATGATTTGTATCTGATTACAAATTATGACAAATGCAGCGAAGGGGAAGAAAAAGGGCACTATAAAAAAGAGTACCAGGGTACTTTTTTTTTTTTTTTTTTTTTTTGGTACGTGGGCCTCGCACTGTTGTGGCCTCTCCCGTTGCGGAGCACAGGCTCCGGACGCGCAGGCTTAGCGGCCATGGCTCACGGGCCCAGCCGCTGCACGGCATGTGGGATCCTCCCAGGGCACGAACCCGTGTCCCCTGCATCGGCAGGCGGACTCTCAACCACTGCGCCACCAGGGGAGCCCCAGGGTACTTATTTTTGATTTAGAGTTGTAATTTAAGCTGGAATCTGAAGGATGTGCAAGAGTTCAGTGGGCAAAGATTTTTTTAAAAGGTATAAGATAGGGGTAACAAACTGTGTGAAAGCCTTAAACTGGGAAGAAGCTCGATAAGTTTATAATGTTGAAAGAAACCTGGTATGGTTGGACTAAATCAGAGGGGAATGGTGCAAGATGAGGTTGGAAAAGAAGGCAGGGGCCAGATCTCATCATGGCACTTACTGATCTGAGAGAGGAGTTTGGATTTTATTCTAAACACAGTAGGAAGCATTTAAGAGTTTTAAGCAGAGAAGTAGCTTGATCAGGTTTTAAAAGATCACCCTGGAGGGGAGCAAGGGTTGACGTGGATCTCGCCAGCAGCAGTCCAAGTGAGAGAGTGGTGGATTAGACTAGGTCGATGACACTGAGAGAGAGAAAAGGATGATTTTAAGGTACATTTTGGAGTACCTCGCTTTGGGGTGGATAGGGTATTTGGAGTGAAGGAGGAAAAGGTGTTAATAATGTCTTGGTTTTTGGCTTGTGCCATTTATGGAGATGTGGAAGCTTGGGACAGAATCAGGACATCTCATTTTGATGTACTTCTGAGGTGCCTTTTACACATCAGAGTGGAATTGAAGAATAGACAAATGGACAAACTGATCTGGGGCTTAGAGGTATGTCTGGGCTAGAGGTACAAATTTTGGACTGTTGCCATTTAGGGTTAGTTCTTCCCTGGTCTTCACAGAGCTGATGAATAATAAATCTACATTTTGCAGGTTTGTTGTTCTCTACTGGACTTACTCATTGATTTTTTTTTTTATGGTGAATAACTGGAATCCTCCCAAATGAAAATTTCCAATTTGAAAAATGAAAATCAGACAGTTCACCATTGCCTTATTCTGCAGCCTTTTTATCCTGTCTTGCATAAAGTCTTTCCATGCCACTTTATTTTTTCTCATTCCTTGGCTCTGTCTTCGCATCCTCAGTATCACCTAATTTTATCCATATCATTTTCTCTGAATCCCTCATTTCCCTGGTGGCAGGCTGCTACTTATTATACACATTAATAATGAGACTAGTGAGCATTAAGGCAACTGTGTTCTCCCTATTCCTGGCTCTCTCTCTTCTTGTGGATTAATTCTAGTAAAGAGGAAGACACTTATCACTATGGGATTTGACATCTATGACTTTTCTACTTTTCAGTAACTGGAATTTCCCCTTCCTCTTCTTTCCTTTGCTTTAACTGGATCTCATTCAAAAAAGAAGCATAGGGCATAGACCTTGAGTAACTAGGGGGCTTGCCTAACCTCTTATAAACCTTTTTCTGTGTAATAAGAGTAAGGTATTATCCTCAACCATGCAGCAGCTGTCAAGAATCTGATCTGAAGAATATTTTCCAAGAGGCTACAGAAATCAGTAACCCTATACAAGGAACATCATGCAGGATCTACATTCTTTATGGATTAACTGACAGTTGAAACAGCTATGGGATTCTTTTAGAACAAGAGTTTCTTCTTTCACTTGGATCTTTTTTTAGTTTTCTCCCCAATTAATCTTTTGCAGTGACTTAGAATCCCGTAGGGATGTGAAGAGAGAAGAGGGAGAGGCCTTTGCTCGGGAACATGGACTTATATTCATGGAAACGTCAGCCAAAACAGCCTGCAATGTTGAAGAGGTACTATTTGGGAAAAAGTAGGGAAAGTTTTCAGAGATTATACCATATCTTTGTCCTTTTATTCAGAATTCTCTTCCCTTATAAGACATGGGTAAGAAAAGGATGTCTTATGGTCATAGTGACCATATGTCTCCCTTTAAGGGAATTTTTCCATTTCTTTTTCCTTGATTCCTAAGGCTTTACTTTTATATTAGATAACATTAATTGGTAAGTGTGAATTGACACTACTGTTACTTGTAAATCAGTAGAACTAATGGATTCTACTTTAGTCATTCTTAAGCCTGATACTGACTGTATCTTTAGTAACTAACTGAGAAGAGAGCATGTTTGTTTTATTTGCAGAGGGTGCCAACCTAGGAACCCTAGGTATATCGTGTGTCAGTACCAAAATACCGTAGAATCCCCTTTTTCTTTTTGAAACTCCTCTCAATGGCTTTTACAGGGCCTTTGGGGGACCGTCTGTATTTTTATTCCAGTCTCCTAATAGTTCCTAATTCACCTTTGAAATCCAAATAGGAATAATATTTGTATTCTCTTTTCTTAATCTCTCTACCTAAACTTGAGCCTAATACTATGGTTTATGTTTCCTTTAGGCCTTCATTAACACAGCCAAAGAAATATATAGGAAGATCCAGCAGGGTTTATTTGATGTCCACAATGAGGTGAGATAGGGTGGGGGTCTGACAATTAACTTTGCTTTGTCTTAAACAGGATAGGAAGCTCCCTAGAATGTAAGCACTTCCTATCTAACATGATAGTATTTGAAGCTATGCCAATTCATACTTGATTTTTTTTTTTTTTATGTAGGTACACAGAAACCTGTCATCCTTTTCGTTTTTTCTCAAGTCTGAGACCCAGAATGCTTAAAGAGATTATTAATTGGTGGTCTAAAAGGTTTATACATTATGGGAGATTTTCTTTTCAAACTCAGTTTTTTACTATTCCAGAGCTTGGGGAAGTGTGATTCTTAATTGCTCAGCACGGCCATTTCTATAAAGCAAATTTGGGGTCAAAACAGAAAAAAGAATTATATGCTAATATGCTGCCACTTCTCTTTTACCTCCTCTTACTCTTACCTAATCACATCCTGATTCTGCACATAGCTATGAAACTTAAGTATAACAGTCACTTTAAAAATGGGCACAAAAGCCACTTCTAGTCATCGATAATACCAGAGCTGGTCATCTCATCTTCACTGTCACAGATTACTGTTCCACAGCAGTCTGGCTAGAGTGCATGGTTACCTGCCAAGGCCATATCTACTTCTAGAAAATGTGATTAATGATTTCTCCTTTTACCCCTCTCCTTTCTCCCACTTAACTTTCACACTGAGGTGGGAACTACTGCCTCTTTTCTTCTACAGGCAAATGGCATCAAGATTGGCCCCCAGCAGTGTATTTCAACATCAGTGGGACCCAGTGCCTCCCAGCGGAGCTCTCGTGACATGGGGTCCGACTCTGGCTGCTGCTGAACATCTGGCCTGGACTCTTTTTTCCTTCCTGGAACAGCTTCAGATCAATAGGCTTAAAGAAAGAGGTCTTACTTGCTTTGGCTGAGAAAAGCCTCTTTTTAAGGTGTGATGTTTTTGCCTTTCCACTTAAAGACCAGGGGAGAATTTGGGCCCTTATTGACCTGTCCTTCTTCAGGGACGTGAGCATTCCCTATAGATTAGGGCTCTTTTCATCCTTCTATTTTAATTTCTAAAATGTTAGGATCAAAGCTGATTGTCATGGTAGTTCAAAAATAAATTCTTTTATAAGCATATACAATCTACTCCCCACCAAGAATTAGTAACAACGGTCTAGGACCTTCTGCTTGAGCACTTGAGATTACTGGGATCCGGCTGGCCTTTTGACCGTAGATCCTCAGTCTTGGGATTTCATTGAATTTTTTCACTTGCCACGTCATAAGATGTGTTGCAGATAGCAGTTCCTTCTACTTGAACTGCTCAAGGATGCTGAATACTTCTCCATCATCCCATTGCTAGTTTCTCTGTCTTAGAGTAACTACAAAATTTTGAAAGCAGTGGAGTTGCTCCTGGACCTGTAGCCACTTACTATCATTACCTAGAGAAAACATCTTTGCCTGTTCATTTTGTTTTAGGGACCAGACCTAACATTAGTAAGTCAGTGTCTTTCACCAAATAGACTCCTGCTGTTTCCTCACACACACTTCTTAAGGAGACCTATTTAGACTTTCTACTGTAGTCAAGCTAATCTGCTTACTGGACATGACATATTTGCTTCCACTCCTATGCCTTTGCACATGCCCTACTCTCCACTGACATTATATTCAAAGTCCACATTTTTTTCCTTCAGAACGCCTTCTTCGACTGACCTAGGGACTTCTGAACAATTATTGACATAGTACCTTTTAGCTTTCATATATTGTTTATTCATATGTATATTTATTTGTATTTATGTTACTTTGTAAATATGTTTTATAGTAGCTTTGTGTGTGGAACCTGTCTCCCCATGTAGGTTGTAAGCTCCTTGAGAGTAGGAACCGTGTTAAACCTTTTAGTTTTGTAAACCGCTTCCTCCACCATTCCTTCACAGTGCCTAGTGCTACTCCTGTGATCACTGAATTTGACTGACATACCTAAAGACCTGGAACAGGTTTATCTTAGGCTGCAGAGGAAACAAAAGGCCTTAGAGTCATCTCTTTGTAACTCTATCTCAATCTCTTCCACCTGCTTACCCTGGATTCTGTACTGCTCTTCTTCCTCTCCTTTCTCTCCCTTCCCTGGCTCTTCACCTCCATTCCATGCAGCATACACTAAGGCTGCCTGCTTCCAAGCAGTCAAATGAGTGGATACTTCTCCAGCCATTCTCCTTTTCAAGAGCATATAATACTATCCTAGTCAGCTTTGCCTTAGCTTCACTCATCATGCAGCCTTCTGGGCCAGTTGCTATATCATTTTGACTTGATGTCCCGTTCTCTTCCACAGCACTGAGGTCTCGTGAATTTTCCTCATTGTTTTTGTTGATGATGAATTGTTTCATAATTAAATATATGCATGTATCCAAGCTACTGGCATTTCGTGTGTCATTTCTGATTGTATCCCAAACATAAGTAGATACTCTCCTTCTAGGGAATTGTATCAAAGGTATTGGAAGAAGCCTCCTTAAGATACATTCATTTTATACAGGATTCTGCCCCCAGTAGTAGTGGTATTATTTAATAGTGCACCACAGGAAATTGGAAGGCATTTGGAGTATTGCTTTGATTATCGTTTGGTTTGGTTTTGTTTTTGAAAAATCCTAGCTCATTCTAAAAGGGATTGAGGCTGTTGAATTTGGCCTGCCCCCTCACACCAGGGACAAAACTAAAGTAAATATAACAATAGTTTCTGTACAGGAGTTTTCCTTTACCAACAAAAAAAAACCTTTAGTGATTGGGATGAATCAGAGCACTGATCAGAGATAGCATTCTGCCTAGAGCTGCTGCTTTCAGAGTCATTAAAGGATACCATTTTGATATTTTAGAGTGTATCTTTTTGATCTGAATCCCACATCCAGTTATTTTATCCAAACCACTGATAACCTATACTCAGGTATTTCACCAATTTTAGGGAAGCATGAGAAACAGAAGTACCTGGGCAAATTCATGACCTGTGTTGATCATTGCTGATGTTCTGAATGAAATGGTCATGAAGAATTACAGAAAGTGGATCTCCCACTCCCATGTGAAGAATAGTAGTTATAAGATAATATGGGTGTTGGTTGGTTTTTGAAGGCCAGAACCATTGGAAGTCATACTATTTATAGCAGTCTAAATCATTACTATTTATAGATCATTGCAGATAGCAGGCACACCCATTCCCCTTTCTATAATGCCTATTAACTGGTTCTTTAGATAGTAGGTTTATTTTGTACCAAATAAGCAGAAGGATAATAGGTTCTCATTCTAGAAACTTAATAATTAAGATCATATCTGTCTACGCATTTACAGACAAATATATTGTTCTGGTAAGTCCTAATACTAACATCAAGTTTAATTTGGCCAACAGATTTTGTTCAATATACAGAGAAATGTATTTGGCCAAGTCTTAATCACTTCTGCGATAAAATACTGATTCCTGTGACTCCTTAAGGTCTCTGAGCTCCCACCATGTATGACCATGCAAAATGTTACTCCTTGAGAAATTCCTTTAATGATACAGAAAGACTCCCTTCACTCAATTCAAAAAAACAAAAACTTGTAGCAAGTTGTAATAGCAGTAGAGATTTAAACTAGAAAACGTGGGGAAAATCTCAACTGAGGGCAAGAGAATTTCACCTACACTAAAATTATTAACAACTTAAACGCGGTTATTAGAACATTACTCTGCAGCCAATGTTTCTAAGGCAGTCTCTTAATGCCCCTCCTCCTTGCATATAATTTCACCTTTAAGACAAATGCCATCTGTAGTCACAGGTAGTTTGGGTCTATTGATGAACTTAGGCCTTTAAAAAAAAAAAAAAAGTTGAAATTCTTCCCTGAATCCTGTTCATATACAACTGACTAGCATTACTCCGTACCGTCAAAGTCAGAACACTGGAAACCTTGCACGTGAAGCATAAGGATTAGAAGCATCTAGAATAGATGCATAACCTATGTTGATCTTATGCTGATATCCTGAGGAGTGAGGTGTCTCCAAAGGATTATCCCAGGAACTCGGAAAATCCACTCATTCCGAGAATGCATTTTTGCTTCTTTGATTTGGTCAAGATCGCTTCCCTCGTATGAGAGAGGGTGGGGGCTGCCTCCAAGCGCATTCAGCACTATTCCAGATTTTCTCCCCATCGTGACTGAGGGATACTCTGATCATCTAAAGGAGAGTACATGGGGGCTGCACCTAAGTAGTCCGACAGAACGCCGAAAGGGACTTCAAATTCCTTAAGCACTCCTTCCTCCTCCCCGCCCTAAGGCACCAGCCCGATCCAAGATGGCTTCCCAGAAACAGGTAACTAAACGTTGTTTTCGTTTAGAGCGCCCCCAACGGCGGGGATCAAGAAAAGATGCCGAGAGATCTGAAAGTCCGTGAACTGAGAGCCGTCAGAGCCGACCTACCGCCAAATTTTATTTTCAATCAGGCATATTTGTGGTTGCCTCAGCCTTTTAGGCCCTCCCACCCTCAAGAGACTTCCTGGATGGCACTCACACTACCCTGCTGGAAGAGGCGGGGAGTAGGCCCTGCCATTGGTGGGTGGGAGCGTAGGTGGGCGGAGCGAGGGAGAATGGACTACTAGCAAGCTAGATTGAGCCGAGGGCTGGCCATGCTCCGCCGGAAGGCGCCTTGTTCTCCGAAAGGGTGAATTGAAACGCTGGTTGGAAAGGAAGCACCAGGACTTGTTCAGGTAGGCTTTCCGCTCACGCCCGCCGCTCATTGCTGGTCCAAGAGTCTTTGCAAAAGCTGATGCTCTTAGAATTGGCTTCCATAACTCATTCTCCTCCTCGCGCCCCCGCCCTCTGCCCGTCCCCCAGTTGTAAGGGATCAGGTGCTGGGTGATGCTCTGGACTGAACCATTCTCCTTTGTGAGAGGCCGGGGGAGAGGGCGGCTGCCGGGCCGTGGGGCCCGAGTCTGGCCGAGCCGCGAACGGGGCTGCGCCGGCCCCTGTGAAGTTTTTAGGGCTTGTCATTGCATTTCTGGGTATCGTGTAGATTTGAGGCAGCTCATTGTTCTCTTTGCCCCTTCAGAGGATGGAAAACTCCCCGGCTCCGTTTGGTTACTCCATACTTTGGACTCAGAAGTGGGAGGTTAGGGATTTTTTCTTTTTTTTTAATTGCTTTTTTTTTTTTTTTTTTTTGCATTTTAGCAATAAAGGTGGGTAAGAGAGCATGGGGTGAACCTGTGCAGATTGTTTTACATTCTTAGGTGTAATTTCTGTGGATCTTTGGGAGAGCAGAGCAGGCTTTTGGACGTGTTCAGAGATGTGGGAAGAGAGAAGCTCAAGCCTTACATCTCCATTGACAAGTCTGCAGAGCTCACTGGTTTTCTGTTGCATTATGTAAACTCTTAAGTGCCAGAAGACCCCTCCCCCTACCTCGGAGCGAATGCAATTTCTTTATTTACCTGTCTCTAGTGTCGCAGGAAATTTCCCTGCCATTGCAGCAGCTGTGCAAATGCAGCATTTCCTACCTTTTAAGGGTCAGTCCTAAATGATTAAGGTCTTCAAGGAAGGGGTGAATAGTGGTGTATAGATGTTTAGTGGGCCAATCTCTTTTCAATGACTGAGCACAGTGAGCCAGAAGTCGAAGACTTAGAACTTGATGTCTTTTTCTTTTAAAGAATAGACATAGCGGAACGCCCCAAACACCAGAGAAGCTGCATTATCTGTCTGCTACACCCTACCATCACACTAGCATCCACAGATTGTTTACTCTTCATGTTGTTCTGAACCTGTCAGTTCAGTTGGGGATTCTCTAACTGGTTATCCTTAGCATCACGTGAGGTCCTATCTGGTGTGGGGCACTTTAGGTGCTAGAAGGTGAGTTTGTGATTTGAATAACGTTCTCTCTTAGTTCATTAGATAACGTCTTCTGCTTAGGAATTTCTTTTGTATTAATCAACAAATAGTTGTCAGAACAAACTGTGGTCAGCCTCTTAGGGCCACAACCTGGGAAGCTTCTCATTCCAAGTATTTTGGACTATCCCACCTCTTAAAAGAAAAGAAAAATTATGATAAGGAAAACAACATTTTTCATTTGAGAAGTCAGGTCGCAAGAGCGGTATGCCAGTGGGTCTGCAAGGCAAGATGAAGGACATTGGCCAAAGAGAGGGTAGCGCAGTGTGTGTAAAGACAGGCTTGGGGGAAGGTTTAAAACTGCAGTAGTAAAGGAGTAGTGGATTGGGATAAGGGGTTTGATGGAGCAGTGCATGGGTACTTGCACAGTTGTCACCTTCCCCATGTGTGATCCTATCCTGTGCATGTGGCCTTTTGAGTGTGTCAGTTCCAAAATTGACAAAATCCATTTAGACATGGGTAGAAAATGATAGAAATAGAAATCTGCTGAGCTGGTTGTGAATCACCAGGGAACACAGATCTTGTATTTCCTGGGACAGCCTTCTCTGCAGCACCCGCTGGGTGATGGGGTGGAAGAATCTTGGTATTGTAACCACCACTTCAGTTTTGCTTGTAACAAGAAAAATTTGCCACTTTATGTGAAGAGTTGAGTTTTTGATAGGTAAGGTAGGATGGCGATGGGGCTTAGTCTTTAAAAGAAACCATTGTACACCTCTCCTTTGGAAAGGGTGCAGTATTTCTGGGCAAAACTACCTCTTAAGATTAATTTGTGGGTTCCAAGCATTGTGTTTGCTTACTGAAAGAATGAGATTTGATATTCTCATTTGTGTGGAAGGACTGTAACATCTTCACAGCGTTCAGATGAATACTAAATGCTTTGAAGATATTGTTTGTCCACAGTCCTGCAAGGGTTAAGCTATCTTCTGAGCTTAGGTTTAGCCTAATACCTGAGGAATAAGCAGAAGACAAATATTTTTCTGGACCCTCTACCCTCACCCCTAGAAGTCACTCCACTTCTGGAGTTGCATTTGAGCCAGCCCCTGATCTGTAGGTCTTTGCTCGACCTACCCTTGCACTACTGTAACGAACTTAGTATTTACTATTTTACTTTTAGCATTCAGTCCATTTGATAGACTGTCGTTTCTTATCTTACTCAGTTTAACTTTTTGTATCTCTTCTTTAATTAATTATTTATTCTCTTTCTCCCAGAGTTGGTGCTCTTCCCTTCCTTTCATCCTTCTGTTACAATTTTGTTCACTTTGCCTTTTGTTTTAATTCACCTACATTGTCCCTTTTTTTTTTTTTTTTTTTTTTTTTTCTTCGGT
>NC_041224.1:106292786-106318336 GCF_002837175.3 Physeter macrocephalus | reverse complement strand
TGGTCTCTCCCGTTGCGGAGCACAGGCTCCGGACGCGCAGGCTCAGCGGCCATGGCTCACGGGCCCAGCCGCTCCGCGGCATGTGGGATCCTCCCGGACCGGGGCACGAACCCGTGTCCCCTGCATCGGCAGGTGGACTCTCAACCACTGCGCCACCAGGGAGGCCCTGCATTGTCCCTTTTTGCATCTGTCTTGAGGCCGTTTAAGAATGCAGAGATCCTAATTTTCAAGGTATACTTCCTTTGGTGCCTAATACCCGAGTAACAGTTGTATTTCTGTTTTTTGTTTTTTGTTTTTTTTTTTGGACCTCACAGAGCGGCATGTGAGATCTTAGTTCCCCCACCAGGGATTGAACCCACGCCCCCTGCAGTGGAAGCGTGGAGTCTTAACCACTGGACTGCCAGGGAGGTCCCAACGGTTGTATTTCTATATAACAAAGCTGTTGTATGAACCATTTACTATTGCCTAAAGGTTTATTTAACCATTTATTACATTTTGAATTTTATCCTGGATAACCTTCCCCCAGCATTAATCTCTGTTTTGTTTTGTGTGTACACTTGTATGAAGTTGTAATTTGGCTCTGTTTTTTGCCTAAAAAACTAATTCATATTGCCTTGAAGATTTTCATTGTCTCTGTATTGCAAAATAAGTCGACATCTTTGTAGTCTTTGAGATTTCTCATTAAGCTGTTCAATAGTTAACGTTTCTTTTGCCCTTTTATCACCGGTCACTTTCTATCCTTCACTAGACTCTTGGTTGTTGAATGACGCATGAAGCAAAATGCTCAACTTTAAAATATGTTAATTCTTGCTTTCAGATCGCAGCAGGAGACTTTTAAAAATAAAGCACTTAATTTCTACCCACAGATGTACATTACATGATAATAAAAAGCCTAGCAGGCGTAAACAGAAAGACTGGCATAGATAATTTCTTTGCATTCACCTTCAGCAGGGATGAATCCAGGAATGTATTCCAAGCAGTAGAGCAGTGTAGGAAGCCTAGACAATGTTCTAGCCTCTTCCTATTCAGACTTTCCAAGTGTATTCTCACTAGTTTGTTTGAAAAGAGTTCCCAGAACATGTTCAAATAAAAGTACAAAAAAATTTCAACATCAAACCAAGGATTTTTTTTTTTTTTTTTTTTTTTTTTTTTGTGGTATGCGGGCCTCCTTTTGCTGTGGCCTCTCCCGTTGCGGAGCACAGGCTCCGGACGCGCAGGCCCAGCGGCCATGGCTCACGGGCCCAGCCGCTCCGCGGCACGTGGGATCCTCCCAGACCGGGGCGCGAACCCGGTTCCCCTGCACCGGCAGGCGGACGCGCAACCACTGCGCCACCAGGGAAGCCCCCAAACCAAGGATTTTAAACATGACTTACTCTTGTGTGTAATTTTTAAGAAAAGATTGGCTTCGTAACTGAAAGAATGAACCATTCCTGATTTTATTCCCTTAGTACATTTCCAGAGAAATTTATTGTGTATGGCTTCTTTTTATTTGGTATTTTCAGACTTTATTTCATTTTAAAAAGGTAATTAAGTGACATACTACTGAAATTACTAGATAATAATAGAACTGTGCTTCTTTCCTCCGCTGTATGTCAGCATCCTAAATCTGATAATTCTAAACCTGTAGGCAATGTCCCAACATTCCAGTAATTAGTAACTCTGTAATAACAACACCTTTTTGTTTTGTTTTGTAGTTCTCCTAAAACTATATCAGGAACTCTCTGAGAAAGAATATGTATTAACTGAATTCTTAATTTCACCTGAGAGGAAGGATATTCAAGACCTGTAAAGTCTTTGGGGTTTCTCAAATTGTCTCTCATGGTCATTAGAGAAACCTTTGGAGTATCCTGCCTCCTTTTTTTCCTCCACTACATACTTTGGGGATACATTATATCTTTAGGGATTATTCCTTTGGGACATGGGTATTCTGAAGTACCCAGTCCCATTAGTGATATGGGAATTTCTCTTTGGTTCTAGAAGAAATCAGTGATTTCAGTAGTTTGGCTGCCTACTTAGAACCAAATCATAATAGAGTTTTGTAATAGAACATGAAAGTCATACTTCACATATTCTATGATTTTCATGTTCTATTACAGATATCAGATGTATATCAGATATACATCCATCTAAATAAACTGA
The DNA here is from genome assembly GCF_002837175.3 of Physeter macrocephalus. NCBI lineage: Eukaryota > Metazoa > Chordata > Mammalia > Artiodactyla > Physeteridae > Physeter > Physeter macrocephalus. The sequence goes on along the minus strand of NC_041224.1, from coordinate 106,316,197 downwards.
ATGACTGGGAAGATTTTTCAGGATTTTTGAATAGGAGCTACCAAGTTGCATGAACACTGAACTTTCAGTGTTTTATTCTTTTTTTAAAAAAGATTAATTAATTAATTTTTGGCTGTGTTGGGTCTTCGTTGCTGCGTGTGGGCTTTCTCTAGTTGCACTGAGCGGGGGCTACTCTTCGCTGTGGTGCGCGGGCTTCTCATTGCGTTGGCTCCTCGTGTTGTGGAGCAGGGCTCTAGGCTAACGCGGCTTCAGTAGTTGTGGCGCACGGACTTCGTTGCTCCGCGGCATGTGAGATCTTCCCGGACCAGGGCTCGAACCCGTGTCCCCTTGCATTGGCAGGCGGATTCTTAACCACTGTGCCACCAGGGAAGTCCCCAGTGTTTTATTCTTCATTGCTTCCACTCAGTACCCGGTCATTCTTTGTTTATTTACACATTAGTTCTTCTATAAAGTGTAGTGCTTTTGCCTGTTTTTCAAGTATGCCTCCTGTTGGGGGGACCTTTTCCCTGAGGAATTAAATATATATGGGTAGTGGTCACTTCCATTCACTGCTTTCCTGAAAGTCATGGGAGTCAAACGTTGAGGTACATGGGTCTGGGCATGTGAGCTACCAAGGGACAGCCTAGTCAGTTGGAGAACTGTAAGTTCCCACAGGCAGGCATTGTGAAGTAAATGGAGTATGCAGACACTGGCATCGGTCATACAAACACAAAAAATGATTAATTGAATTACCTGCGTGTTGCCCTAGCCACCCGTGCTGGTTGAAGTCTGTTCCGTGGTTTTGAGGTTAAAGGGTTATACTGCTTTCTCAGCACAGTAGTACTAGTCCTTTGATCCTGCCCAGCAGTCCTGCTATTCTAATTATGAAACTTTTGCATCTATTTTAGTATCCCACCATTCTGCTTAGCAGATCAGCTCAGCCAAACCTCTAAGGAGTAATTTTGCTTTGAGGGAAACCTTTAGTGGTACTGTTTTTAAATTATTGGACAGGGAATAATAAACTCCTTTTTATTTGCCTACTGTGTGCCAAACATTGTGCATTACCTTTTAATCTTCAGAATAACCCGGGAAATGTATGTGATGTTACTTTCATTTTACAGAAGAGAGAAAATAAGACAGTGAGGTTAGATCATTTAACCAGGAGTAGGACTCTGGTCTGTCAGACTTCAAAGCCTCATTCATTATCATCTCCCTACATTTAGAAATTCAGTGCTGACCCCTGTTGGAGAACTGTCTTTGACCACGACATTAGACGAGTAGGCATTCCATAGCCTGTTAAAGCTGTGTCTTTAGCAGTTGTAGAACCTTGAGAATGTAAAATTTCTTTTTGTCTTTGTATTTCTGTCTGTTAAAAGGAAAAAAAGTAGTTTCTTTTATTTAACTTAGTTATTTTGAAGATAAGATTATGTGAAATACTTCAAGCCCTACAGAGGAAAATCACTTGGTCAGTCTTGCAAATAACTCCATTTTTTAGCCAATGCAAGTCAAACTAGCCAACTGAATTTTCATCAGTCCCATGTCGCTGGGTCATTTTTTGTGCCTAGAGGCACAAGTGTGATAATAACAGTGTTTCTCCCCCCAGCCACACATACTTTTTTTAGCATAAATGTTGCAGTGAAAACAATCCCTCATAAATAATTGAGTAAGAGTTCCCTAGTGGCCTAGTGGTTAGGATTCCGAGTTTTCACTGCTGCGACCCAGGTTCAATCCCTGGTCAGGGAACATTGTGCAAGCCATGCAGCGTGCCCGCCCCCCCCAAAAAAATTAAGCAAATATTTATATTTTTCTGTTAGGCTGAAAAAATATATGTATACTTGGCCCAATTAAAGTAGGGCATGCGAGGGTGGTGTGGGAGAGCATAAAGAGGAACAGGACTCTTACCTAAATTATATATGTTATGGGGGGAGGGCAAAATGGGCAAAGGGGATCAACTGTATGGCAATGGATGGAAAGTAACTTTGTGGTGGTGAGCACGCTGTAGTGTATACAGAAGTAGAAAAATAATGTACACATGAAATTTATGTAACGTTATAAACCAATATTACCTCAGTAAAAAAAAATTATGTATATCATTATTTATGCTGGATGTCCAAAAGTGGTGTCACACAAGGTAGATATATTAATCCAGTTAGATATTCCTCATCTAGAACCTAGAATATTATTTTCACCTTGGTGAACATGTGCCAGTGAAGAGGAACTTCTCCAGATCCAGTCTAACTTGACCTCAGGGCAGTGATCCTTAAAGATTAGGTTCTTACATTCTGTCTTCAGACTTAGACCAAAACTCCAGAGTTTTACTGGAAAAAAATCTACAATGAGGCTGACTTAAGAATGAATCCATGCCCTATTTTTGAGTCATATGGGTATGGTTTCATCCATTCACTTCTTGCCATAGTTTCAAATTGGCCACCACTGAGGCTTTATGGTCCCAAGCCCAAAGGAGATAACTAAAATTTCATTGCTTTCAATAGTGATTACCACACTATAGAAAATAGTCTTTTATGTGTATTGGATGCAGCTTCTTTTGCTATACCTGAAAGCTGTGTCTGCTACAGGTCCTAAAAAGTGAAGATGCTTAAGATTTTGTGATGCCTCTTCTGAATGTTTCTGGTAGGAAATGTGCCACTGCCTGTTTACTATCTCAGCAGTCTGGAGAAGCCCTTGGTTTTGGTCAGATACCTCCGCATTACCCTTCCACAGCCCCACTCCCACACACCTTTGGCTGGAAGTTGAAAATGCATTCCTTCACAGAAGTACACTGAGTGCCCATTACCACCTGGTGAGCCAAGGAAATATTGTAATAAGTCATACACAGGCCTTGCCCTTGTGCAACTTGCATTCTAATATGGGGGTGAGGGAGGATGGATATCAAACAATTATATAATCAGTTATTCAGTCTACTACAAAAGAAATTATGGATGTTACAAGAGAATTTGTAATAGGGGCATGTAGCCTACACCATAGTATAGTTGGGTGGTTAAGAATGTGACTTCAGAAGCCACATTGCCTAAATTTGAATCTGGCACCACTTTTCATTAGCCGTGGAATGTTGGGCAAATTGCTTATCTTTCTGTGCCTCAGTTTCCTCATCTGTAAAATATACTTATTTCAAGTTTAAGAAAATTGAAACTGCTGATGCATTTTCATTGTTTAGAAGAGGGCCAGGTACGTAATGTACATTCAACAAGTTCGGCTGTTTTTTGTCTGGGAGCTCAGGGAAAGCTTTTCTTTGAAATGACGATGTTGAAATGAGCTTTGAAGGATAAGTAAGAATTAAATAGGCAAAATCGATGGGAAACCAGTTAGAAGGCAATTGCAATAGTCCAGGGAAGTGAGGATGGTAAATTGATCCAGAATGGTAGTAGAGGCAGAAGTGGATGGATTTGAGGGATGTTTAGGAGGTAAAGGTAGGATTTTAAAATATTGGATAGGGGTGGTAAGGAAGAGAGTTTCTGGTCTCTGCAGCCATGACTGAATAGGAGATGCTGGAGGATGATAACCCTCTGTGTGTGTGCGCGCGTGGTGGTGTGGATGGAGGAGACTACCAAGGAATCAGTCTCCTTGAGGTAATAAGCCTCTTATAGGGAGAGTTGGATGAGTGGGTCAGCCAGGGAGACTGGAGAGACTACCAGGAAGAGCTATTGGGTAAGCAAGTGAATTAAACAGGCCTGGAGTTCAGACGTCTGCTCAGAGATATAAATGAGAGACGTGAGTATATAGATAGCTTGTTGAAGAAAATAATGAATTGAGACCTTGTATGTGAATTAGACATTCTTGAAAAGAAAGTATAGAATAAAAAAGAAAGAAGGCCTAGGACCGAAGCTTGGTGAACTTCAACAATTAAAGGCTGGTAGAGGAGAAGAATAGCAAAGGAGAATTGGCCAGAGAGGTAGAATGAAAATCAGAAAAGTGTGATGTCCTGGAAGCCATTAGAAAAAAGTGTTTGGGCAGCAGGGGTGTTTCTGAAATCTTTATGACCCTTCCTTGGCACCCTGAGAGTTTTAATTTAGGTCTCTCACTACTCAAAGTTGGATGCTCGTGACTTAGAACATCTATAGCAGGTTAGGCTGACTGAAGCCGGTTAGTTGAACATGATCTTTAGACGCTAGAATCTAAAGTATAGTTATTCCTGTTTGCTGTAAATTAGATTTAATGTAGAGGAAGCAAGGGCTACAGTGCATATTCAAGCTCAATAGATATTAGCCTGCTGAAATTAATGAATTATTTTGAAGGCCATTCATCTGGGTGGTGGTTCCCTCTAAGGCTGCCTAGCATCTCCAAGGTAGGTAGAGACACTGGCAAAAACAGTTTTTTTCCAAATAGTCTATCCAGCAACATTGGTTGAGTACCTCCTAGAAATAGTGGTTACATACCAAGAAGTGTGTGAGATGTTTCATTAATCCTCATTAATGGCCCTGTAATTTGAGCCCCCTTTGTACAGAGGAATGAACTAGACTCAGAAAGGTTTATTTACTTAGTGCGATAGAAACTTGAACCCAGATCCCTCTGACTTTAAGCTCATCATACCTCCACATACAAATATAACTAAAATATGAAGTAGAAGATAATTATCCCCAAAGAGTACTTAACAAAAATACTATGAAAGCTCATATGGGACTGGTTACTCTTAGCTTGACGTTGAAAAGTAGAGATGCATTAAATCCAATGGACATTTTAAAGTTCTTATATTATCGGACATTTTTGCTTTGTTCAATGCAATTGATTGCTCTTTCCCTCGGCAACACTCTACTCTCCTTGCTTCGGTGATATTGCACTCTCTGCTTCTCTAGCTTTGCCTTCTCCACCTGCTTAGTAGGTGTGGCTTATTCTGATTCTTAAATCCTGATGTTCTCTTGGGTTCCTCTTTAGCTTTTTTCACTCTACACCAAAAATCTCAAATTTGGGGGTTTCCAGCTAAGTGTTTTTTCTAACGCATAGTGTTTAAAACATTTTTAAAAATTAGTTGTCTGCATTTAAAACCCAGAAGATTTACATAAAACTCTGTATTTCTGGCTTTTGAAAAGCCTGAAGTTCTCTCTCAATCTTGGATGTATGTTTCCATATGGCAACACTTAACTAGGGCTGAATAGCAGCTGCTCTCTTTGGAATGGACATCCAGTTCTTCACAGACCCCTCACATTCTCTGTTGTCTCCCCAACAGTATTGGTGCAGTGTTTCATGCACTAGCTCTGCTCTTCATACCCCCTGGGTAATCTCCACTCTTAAAACTACTATTTTGATACTGATAACTCTGTCACCAAGCCAACTTTTATATTTATAATCCAACCTTCTATTGAATATCACTACTTAACATGCTATAGGTAACTCAGACTAAACATGGCTGAACTCATCTTTCCCTGTAAACTGTAAGTTTTACCAATTTTTATCCCCTAAGTATTATTCCACTCTGGCCTTTCTTTCCCATCATTACCTTTTGAACCACGTTCTTATGATTCAGGCTGTAATCATCTTGCTGGTTGCAAACAACAGAAATCATCTTTTGGCTAACTTAAGCAGAAGGGGAACATATTCGAAGGATATTGTGTGGCTCACAAAATCAGTGGGAATGCTAGAGAATCTGATTTAGAAAATGATCTGAAACCAAGGGAAGTTGGAAATATGGAGAACGTGGCCAGGATCATACCACTGAACAGTCTGTTTATGATGCTGCAGAATTCCAGTATCTGACATTGCTGAATATTGTCTAACTGGTTGGTTCTGGATCTTTGTATTACCACTGCAAAGTCAAGGTTTTCCACAGGAGTGGCCACTTAGACTAGGCTAGGTCATGTGCGTACCTCTTCTCCGACAAGAAGAGGAGATGGGACTCTGCCCCTCATTTCAGTACCCCCACCCACCCATCCCAGCTCTATAGTGGGGATTAAGATCCACTCTTCCATTGAAGACTTTTAACCTTGCGCTATTCTCCCAATATAGGAAGGGGGAGGCAGGAAAAAAAAATCAGCAAGCATCCACAATACAACTCTTTTCTGGACTACCACAGCAGCCTCCTGACTACTTCTGTGTCCTCTGTTCCATCATCCTCCAAATCTATTCTCTGTCCAACAGCCAGAGTTAGCTAACTAAAATGCATTTCTGATTATGTCGTTCCATGTTTCAGTGGCTCCTCATCCACCTAGAAGAAAATGCTTTAACGTGGCGTTCAAGGCTTTTTCCTTGAAGGGTCTGGCCCTTACCTATCCCTTCAATCTTATCTCCCTCTGATTTCTTTTTTGTGATTTACACTTTAGCAAGACTGAACTTCAGAGCAACTTAGAGTTCCCTCTACACGTCTCATGGCTGTTTTTCATTGCTATGCTTTGTTTTGCCTTTCCTCTTACTGTCCCTGTTGGCTGAATACCCCTTTCTTGTAGCCCACCTTACCTTCCCTAGTTAACGCCTTCTCATCCTTTAAGAAACTTGCTTGATACCTTTTTCTCCTAGTTTATTAAGTCCCTTTCATCTGTGTTCCTGAAATAGTCACTACTGTCATAGTCCCTACTCTTCACCCTCTCCCCACATGTATACACAAATGTACTCCTACCTGTTGTAAGTTCTTTGAGGGTAGAGATTGTCTTATTCATCTTTGGTTCTCTTATACTACCATATTACTTCGTATATTATATTCTCAATAAATGTCGAGATAATGAAGAGGCATTTGATATAGATCTTAAAGGATCAGTAAGATTCTGATAAGACAAAGAAATGAAATAAGGATGACATAATTTGAAGGCAAGTGTATTAGCTAGGCCCAGATGAGAAAAAATATATGACAATATTAAGTTGTCTTTTTTGACCAGCATGTAAGTGTGTACGTAGAAGAATAGTGGGAATAAGACTAGAAAAGGCAGGGAATTCCCTGGCGGTCTAGTGGTTAGGACTTGGTGCTTTCACTGCTGTGGCCCCAGGTTCAATCCCTGATCGGGGAACTAAGATCCCACAAGCCACGGGACATAACCAAAAAAAAAAAAAAAAAAGACTGGAAAGGCAAAATGTGGTCTTAAGAATTATGTCTTAACTAACAGGGAACCTTTAAAAGTTTTTAAGCAGGAAACTGATTTGGCCATACTGTGTTTTAGGAAATTAATCTGGTAGCAGAAAGAATTAGTATGGGGAGAGATCAGCTATGAGGCTTCTTTCTCTTACACGAGCTGCATAAATAAAGAAGTGGCAGCAGAAATAGGGGAGTGAGATATATGAATCCTGACTTTGCCACCTAGTTTCATGGTTGAATCACTCAACTCTAAACCTCCGTTTTCTCTTGTACAACGAGAGGACTGACTTGATATGATTGTGAAGTCTTTGCCAGCTCCAAAATCTGTGATATATTTATAGGAGAGCCTATGGGACTTGGCAAATGATTGGATGGTGGATACAGGAGGAGGTTTCAGAGGCACCTTTGAGGTTTTGAGCCTGAGTGAATGGGAAAACAGTATTGCTATTTACAGGAGTGGGGATTGGGTGTCCCTAGCATTAGTGGTAATGCTAAGATCTTTAAAAACAGGAGCTTTAAGGCCAAGTTGATCTTCTTCCTAGTTTGTAGACTAGAGCACAGAAAATAGGATTTCAATGTTGAGGGTGGTTACATTTCAGGGGAAATTAGTGCTTAGGACATATGCAGCTGTTTTTATTAACAGCTTACTTTGGGGTATTTAAGCTTGTACCATCCTTCTGGGGTTGACCACCCTCGGGCATTTGAGTGGTCTCAAGTGGCATTGCAAAGTGGACACTGGCCCATATGTCATATGGGCTGAGTTTCTAGAGAAGTGAGGTGAGGGTCAGAGACCAGGTTTTGGGGTGAGGAGTGGGTGTGTATTTTGGAGGGGAGGGCGCTGGGAGTTGTTCGTGGGTACCTGCGATTACTTTCTAGAGAGTGATACTGCTGCCCAAGGGTTGGGAGTATCAAGAATGCAGTTTGGCTTGTGGCGGAGAGAGCGCTTTATCTTTTAAGAGTAAAAGGCCCCATGTTCCAGCAATTGGGCTGACTCACTCCCATTATGGACGAAAGATTTGGCCCCTTTTAATGGGTCGTGGGATAAGGTGCAGTCACTACAGAAGGGGAGTTGACAGTGCTGCTAGAAGGCAGGGGATTCAGAGGGAGGCGGAGTTGGCCTAGTGTGGAACCCTCCCTCCCGAGTTTACGCTCTTTGGTGTGCAGAAAACAGTGTAGGTGGTGGGGGAATTTAATCGCCAGGACTAGTTTCCCGCAGCTTGAGGCCGTTCCTCTGGCCAGGCTCCTTTTTTTTTTTTCAAGCAAGCTGCAGGCTTCGCTTCGGCCCTGGAAACCGGATAGGCCTCTCCGTGCGCTCTCAACCTAACCCCGCGGTGGCGGGGGAGGGGGAAGCTCTGTCTAGTCCCGCCCATTGCGCTGTTTTGCGTGTTTGCTCCTGTGGTGAGTGGCAGCGGAGTTTAGCCAATGAGGACGCGGGGCGGGCAGGAGCATCAAGTTAGGCTGCGCAGGAGGAGGGGGAACTGGTGCTGGAGAGACAGCGAGAGGGGCGAACCGGCCCCCCACGGCCGCTGCAGGTAAAGGCACCTCTCTTACCTTGCTGGGGTGAGGCACAGCTCTTTTTCTACTTAAGGGCTAGTCGAGCCTTCCCGCCTGTAGCTTCCACCCTCACATTGCTCCCACCCGGGCATCCACACCCCCCCACCCCGCATCTTCCCGTCTTGGCCATCCCCACCCTGGAGGGCACCCCGCTAGCTCACTCCCTCAAGAGCATGTACCTCACCTCCATTTTGGGGGCTCCAGTTGCCCGACATCTCCCGCCTCTGCTGTGTGGGCCTTACTGGCACCAGCCCTGGCAGTATGAGCAGGTAATGTACCCGGGTCCCCGCCACCCCCGCCCCCAGTCGCGTCTCCTTCTCCGTCAACCCCGCACTTCCTTACCTTGCCCCTTCCCTTCCACATGAGTACATATAATTTCTGTAGTTTCTCCTTTACCCCTTGAACATACGTACATGCTTTTAGCATTCATAGTTGCCTATTTTGCTTTCCCTGTTTATTCAGAAGGACTCACTTTACCAGCCATGTTTGCCCCAAATGTCCATACTCCTGATTGAGGTTTGAGTGCTTTTTTCGGTAATTGGGAAAACAAAAACAGAGTAGCCACACATTTGGAACTGAGAATGGTGAAGATAGAGAAAGTGGCCTAGGATCTCGATCTTCGTGAGGAGAATCTCCTGAGTGTCTCCAAGTTAATAGCTCTATTTCTTATGGTCTGTGTCCTTCCATCCTGATCCTTTGCTGACCCTAAATTGTGATTCCATTCACCTTGGATATTTATTTCCCATTTCTTTATAAGATTTGAGACCCTCTGGGTTTCACAAACGTCTCCATGGTACAGTTTTTAAATCCTCCTCTTTTAAAATATGTTGGTGATTTTCATTTTAAGCCTTCTGATTTATTTTATTTTCAAGGGATTTCTTCAAACTGCTTCTACCCATCTTGTTTCCATATCGTGTTTATGTCTTCCTGCCTGCCTGCGCTGATCTCTTGAAAGGATAGTTTCCAATAACAAGATTAATACTTTGAAGTAAAATAGTTTGTTCTTTGAACAGTTAGAGGTTAAGTGGGCATGGCTGCTACTTTCTAAAAGTGCATATTAACCCCCCAGAAAAGATCAGTTTTTGTCAATATGGCATTCGTCTGTTATCTTCTAAGAGGATGGACAGTACAGAGAAATCTGTAAAGGGAGAATGGATGTCTGTAGTTCAGTTTATATAATTTTATGTCTTAGACAGCTGGACTAATTTCTGTTTCAGTGTTTCTCATCCATCATAAACAATATGATAAACTCCCTTTTGAGAGACCATAAGAAATCTTACCCCATCACAGAGATGTCGATAATCCTTCCAAACCAGGCATACTTCTTTCTCTGCCCCCCGCCCCTACCCATGTTGTCTTTTACAGATCCTCACAGACCAAGAGATATTGTCCAGTTTTATTGAATATACATAACCTAAACAATGAGATGTTTTCCTTTTCCATTTGACAAATATAAAATTATAACACCGAATGCACATTTTCAAACTTTGCATACCTTCCATCTCCCAGTTGAGAATCACTGCTTAGTTGAAAGGTATGGGGAGATTGAGATGGAAAAGTATAGAGTAGAATTAAAACTAAGTCCTTTATGATTGGACAGACAAGTTGTTATTGAAATGGGCAAGGGTAGGGAGACACGTTAAAATAAGAACAGGAGAGTTGGGACTCTAGATTACTAAGAAAACCCAGAAGAACTACATTAAATATGATAAAGCTGCAAAAAAAATCAGTTTATTTCGAGGGAAGGGAGTAGTTTCTCCTTAAAGAAGACAATGAGATGAAGGGCTTTATATAAAGAATTTCTCTGGCTTGTTATTTGGAAGTTTTAGATGGGTGGCCTTGGATTTTAACCTTAACTTACTACTTAGTTCTACTTCTCCCCCTCCCCCCCAAGGTTTTCTGTTGTTAGTCTACTCATTAGTTTGGAGTTACGGAAAGTGATTAAGTGCAACCATCAAGCTCTGTCTTTCCTTCTGAGCATATACATATATTTCTCTTTGGGGCAGTGGTAGGTGAAGACTGGCTTTTCATTCTCAATATGATTAAAGTTTGCTATGATTTCTTTATCTAGGCAGTTGCTTTACTTAGGGATATACTAAGGGTTTCGTATATTTGAATGCTTAACATCTATTTATTTATTTAATAAATGTATTTATTTATTTATATTTGGCTGCATTGGGTCTTCGTTGCTGCACACAGGCTTTCTCTAGTTGCAGTGAGCAGGGACTACTTCACATTGCAGTGGCTTCTCTTGTTCCGGAGCACAAGCTCTAGGCACGCGGGCTTCAGTAGTTGTGGAGCACGGGCTCTAGAGTGTAGACTCAGTAGTTGTGGCGCACCGGCTCAGTTGTTCCATGGCATGTGGTATCTTCCCGGACCAGGGCTCGAACCTGTGTCCCCTACATTGGCAGGGGGATTCTTAACCATTGTGCCACCAGGGAAGTCCAACATCTATTTATTTTTATTACCAGGGTTGGAACCATGGAAAGAGAATTCTGCCAAGCTCATCTACCATGGGGTAGATGAACTTGGTAGAGTAGGCCAGACATGGGTATAGCCAGGATAAACCATAAGTAGGAATAGAAGGAGGGGTGAAGAAAATTGGAGATATGTTTGGAGAAGGTTTATTCTTTTGAGAGTCAAGGACAACTTAAAGATGTGAGTTAAAAAAAGAAGCTGGAGACTAGGATTAAAAAAATTGTACAAGATGAATTAGGTCAGTAGAGGTGAGTTGATGGGATGGGACTGAGAAGTAGTGAGACTTGATGCTGTGGCATTAAGTCAGTGGTGAGGTTTTTAAATTATTGGGCCCCGACTGACCCAGGAGAAGCAGAAATTTGGTCCAAAAATTGGGAAGAGAGATAAATGATAAGTGCATTGACCTTTAAAAACTTATACTTGAGTCATATGGAAGTAAGGAAATATTTCAGAAGCTATTAGCCTCGTTTCTCCCATTAAAAAATGAGATCTCTCTCTCTCTCTCTCTCTGATGTTGGGCTGTTGTGGAGGGAAGGAAGAGCATTTGGGTGAATAAATAGCAAGGAGTCCTGGAAAGGACAAAATACCCCATGGAAGAAAAGGCAGGTTATAAACTATTATCAGCATAAACTTTTAGTTAGTGCAAACTTTCACTGTAGTTTTTTTGTGACACTTAACTGTTAGATATTTAGTGTAACTTCTCTGACAGTGAGTAGGAGGTGAAAGATAATAGGTGGCAAAGTAGGGCATAACTAAATTAAGAAATATCCATAACTTAAAAAAATAAATAAATTTATTTATTTATTTTTATTTATTTATGGCTGCATTGGGTCTTCGTTGCTGCATGCAGGCTCTTCTCTAGTTGTGGCGAGCAGGGGCTACTCTCCATTGCGGCGCAGGCTTCTCATTGTGGTGGCTTCTCTTGTTGCGGAGCACGGGCTCTAGGTGCGTGGGCTTCAATAGTTGTGGCACGCGGACTTCAATAGTTGTGGCACGCGGGCTCAGTAGTTGTGGCTCGCAGGCTCTAGAGCGCAGGCTCAGTAGTTGTGGCACATGGGCTTAGTTGCTCTGCAGCATGTGGAATCTTCCCAGACCAGGGCTCACACCTGTGTCCCCTGCACTGGCAGGCGGATTCTTAACCACTGTGCCACCAGGGAAGTCCTATCCATAACTCTTCTGATCACCATTTTGAGTTACTTTGGGGCAGGTGTTAGATAGGAGAGGCTGGAATGAGCTAGTGGAATAGTTTAGCAGGAGTGGGAAGTGATACGGACCCTGGTTGAGATGTGAAGGGTATACAATTACTGAAGCTAGGAAGATCTTGTTTAACATTGGTGGAGATGCCATGTATGCTTTGTAATTTTGACCGATGTGCCAACTACTGATGAGTCTGTTCTCTTATCTGTGTCTGATTTTTCTGGGCTACTTACCCACATTATATTGTTTTACAAGGATAACTGGAGTGGGTTAAGGAAAGGGGAAGAAAAGTTTGGGGGTTGTATGGAAGAGCCTTCTTCAGTCACGTCTGTACTGTGTCACTGACAAATTTCTTCTCATATCTTCTAAAAGTTAGGAGAAATGGTGTTATCAAGCAAGGCTTTCCTGGATTGACAAATATTGATATCATATACAAAGAGCAGATACTACATTTTCATATAGTTTAGTTAGGTGGTGATGTACTTATAATTCCTTGTCTTAGTTTTTCCTTTTCCCACATTTTATGAACTTAAAGCCCCAGATGAGGATTTAGTAAACATAATTTCAGTTATTTGTAGGACAGTTTTTCAAGATAGGAAGTATTCTACTGTCTCGTCTTGGAATCAGGGAATAACAGTTTCTCTAAGGACTGAATGGTTCATTCCAGACGCTGCAAGCAAATATTTTAATTCATTAAATTTTTTTTGAGTAGCTATTGTGTATGTGATATTCTTCTGGTTCTTTAGGGATCCACAGATGAATAAGACGTGGTTCCCACCATTCAGGAACTCTTCTTTCTCGGGGAAAGAGGAGCTGGGCCACCGTGCAGGGTTGTGCAAGGTGTGCATTGCATGTGTTCACTATCATCATAGATAATGTGTTTAGTATGACAGTTTTCCAGCAGATAGCAAACAAGTACCTTGAGTAGGCAGCTTTTTATAATTTGCACAAAGGAACCTTTTGGGCCTTCAGAGGAAATGGACAAGAAACTTATGATTTTAACAAAATGTTAAATGTAAGTGCTTTAAATAAGGTGCAGACAACACTGTGGATATTTAAAGAAGGTGAACGGACCAAGTCATCACAAATTGCTCACCTTATGGAGGTTCAGGGCTCACCTTGTGTAGTAGAAGACCTTTGAGGGTGTCAGAGACTTTAGCTGGAAGAGAAGTTTGGGAGGAGCCTGGTAGGGATGTTCCAGGAAGAAACTACAGCATAATAGGCAAAGTCATGCAGATAGGAGTGTCATTAAGGGAACTGTATTGTCTAGTTGGACTGGAATGTACGGTATATATAGGAAGTGATGAGAGCATAGGACGTGATGAGACTGAAAGTTGGGAATATAAACTAGAATGAAATTGTAGAATTCTTTGAATCTCTTGCAAAGGAAGTTTTTGATCTTAAATATGAGAAAGTGGGGAGGGGACGTCATAACAGAAACACTATGTATAGATTCACTGATAGGTTAAGTAGAATAAAGTTTGTGAAACTTCCTGGGTAAGATTATACTATAAGCTTTGTTAAAGGTGGTTATTTTTGCCAGTAGTAAGTAAAAGTATCTAAAATACAAGGGAAACTTACAAAATACAGTATATCCAGAAGCCTTTAGCTATGTTCACTGAAGTATTGCTGGTATATTGTTAAGTTCTGTCAACTTACGAACCTGAAATAGAAGGTGAATGAATGTTAAATTTCCTGATCTCTACCTAAGAATGATAATTGTAAAAAGAAATGGACAGAGATAGCTGAATGATCTTGACAGACATAAGCTTCGAAGTGCGTAAGAGCCCCAAAAGGGCGTTGGATTGTTTCTTTTTTAGTTTTAGTTTTAAAGCAGAAATGTGGATGTTCTTTCCGCTGTGTCTCTGTCCTCAGATTACCTCGCATTTCCCTCTTCTCTTATTATTTTGATGCTATTTGATATTAAGGCTAGAAATTTTCCCTGAGGTCACCTACTTTGCTTATTTGTCATTTGTCTTCCTACAACAGGAGTTCCACCATCTTCCTCTGAAGACCTAGCCATCTTGCTCCATGAAGGTCAGGACAATCTGACATGCACTTGTTTCTTGCCTCTTTACCTGAAGAGTAGTCCTCTTCCGTTGTGTACATTTTTTTCTTAATAGGGGAGGGGAGGGGAGAGCCATTACCCCCCCTCCCCTTCCCTCCCTAAACCTTGGGGAAGTAACCCCCATTGCTTTCCCAAGATGGCAGACCCCATCATGGATCTGTTTGATGACCCAAATTTATTTGGCCTGGACTCTCTTACTGATGACAGCTTCAATCAGGTTACACAAGACCCTATTGAGGAAGCCCTTGGACTGCCAAGCTCTCTGGACTCCTTGGATCAGATGAACCAGGATGGTGGAGGTGGTGATGTGGGGAATTCATCAGCAAGTGACTTGGTCCCCCCACCAGAGGAAACAGCCCCCACAGAACTTCCCAAAGAATCGACAGCTCCAGCTCCAGAATCTTTAACCTTGCATGATTATACCACTCAGCCCGTCAGCCAAGAGCAGCCAGCCCCACCTGTCTTACAGACACCGACGCCAACATCAGGACTTTTGCAGGTCTCCAAGAGCCAGGAGATCCTGAGCCAAGGGAATCCTTTCATGGGTGTCTCTGCCACAGCTGTCCCCTCCAGTAGTGCTGGAGGGCAGCCACCTCAGTCAGCCCCTAAGATTGTTATCCTTAAGGCCCCACCCAGCTCCTCAGTCACTGGTGCCCATGTGGCACAAATTCAGGCCCAAGGTATCACCAGCACAGCTCAGCCCCTCGTGGCTGGCACAGCCAATGGTGGAAAAGTCACTTTTACCAAAGTGCTAACCGGCACTCCCCTTCGACCTGGTGTTTCCATTGTCTCTGGTAATACAGTGTTGGCCGCCAAGGTCCCTGGGAACCAGGCTACTGTTCAGCGCATTGTCCAGCCCAGCCGACCAGTAAAGCAGCTGGTCCTACAGCCAGTTAAGGGTTCAGCTCCTGCTGGAAACCCTGGGGCCACAGGGCCCCCACTGAAGCCTGCAGTTACACTGACCTCTACACCTACCCAGGTGACTTGAGTGAAAGGGGGAGGTGAATTTTGGTTTAGTAGAGGGCCCAGCAACTGTGTGAGAGCAAGCACAGGAGAGCTGTCTCTAGGAAATCCTGTTTAAATTCCATCTTTACTTTTTATCAGTTAGTATTGACAGCAATGTATTTATTACTTACTAGGTGGAAGCAGTTAGTGTTAATGTATTTTTTGGAGCTCTTACTACATATTTACACTGTGCCTAGCTGGTGCTGAACAAGATAGACACAGTCCCTGTCCTTACAGAGCTCACAGTCTGCCAGGAAATACAGACCTTAAACAAGAACTCATAATAATGTATGATATAAAGTTATATGAGTAATATAGGAAGCAGTGGGAATGAGAATCATTTTTGGAAAACTACATTTATTTATACTTGCAAGACTTACGGAAGCTATGTGTATCTCTCCCCTGTTCTTATTACTAAGATTGTTCTCCTCTGACTTTGCCCAGTGAAAAGGCTAGTTTCTAGTATAAGAAAATAGAGGCTCTAGTCTCTGAATCAAGGGCCAGAAGAGTTTGGGCGGAGGGGAAGACAGTATTAAGATAAGTAGCATTGGTGGAGAGAAGCTATAAGGAGGTGGATTTCAGTTCAGTATAGACTTTTGTTCTAATAGATTTCCAGAAGATGGAATGACTGCCATAGAAATAGAGCGAGCCTCCCAACAGTTTCTGAAGAACAGGCTTGATACCCGCTGGGCAGAGGTTATATAGAAAAGATCTTATCAGGAAAGAGTGGAGGATGAACAGAAGGAATTATACTGTGTTTTTTGACCCTCAGCTGTTGTAACTCTAGGATGAGGAAAACTGGTGTAAATATTAAGGGGTCTGCCATTCTTTAATGTTCTACCTCTCTTGCAATTTCCTTTCTTCACTCTAGGGTGAATCGAAACGCATCACGCTGGTCCTCCAGCAGCCACAGTCTGGAGGTCCCCAAGGACACCGGCATGTCGTGCTGGGGAGTCTGCCAGGCAAGATAGTGTTACAGGGCAACCAGCTGGCAGCCCTGACGCAAGCCAAGAATGCCCAGGGGCAGCCGGCCAAAGTAGTGACTATCCAGCTGCAGGTGCAGCCGCCACAGCAGAAGATCCAGATTGTACCGCAGCCTCCGTCGTCGCAGCCACAGCCCCAGCAGCCATCCTCAGCCCAGCCAGTGGCTCTTTCCTCTGTGCAGCAGGCTCAGATCATGGGACCAGGGCAGGGCCCAGGACAGAGACTTTCAGTACCGCTCAAGGTGGTGCTGCAGCCCCAGGTGAGACTTCCATAGTTAAGGAGGGAAACACATCCCTTAGTCTCTGGCTGTTCCCCTCGGCAGTCGCTCACTGTCGAACATGGGGCCAGTCTAGGTTCATACCTCTGAAGTGAGATGCAGACTTTTATTTCCTTCACCCGTGGAAACCTTGTTGTAATTACATCGTGAAAAGATTTGAGGGTTATTATTGGGTTTGGGATCAGAAATGATTTGTCTGGTATTTGTCTTTGAACCGTTTCATTTACAATCTTTTAATGTTCTTGTGAAATGAAAATGACTGGAAATATCCTCTCATTTGAAACATAAATAGCCTTAAAGAGGTCAAGTGATTGTCCTTCCTCTCACCCCCAGGGAGATGAAGGTAGGCCAAGAGTAGAATTTGAATTTTTTTACCTTTAGCCTAGAGACCAGTGTTGGCTGTATTGTTTGAAAACTTTCTGGAATTATGGAGATGAGTATTGACATTAGGAGCCTGGCTTAAGAATACTGAAGGTTAATTTGGCACAGTTCTTGCCTTTTCTCATCCGCATCCCACCAAAAAAAACTTTTTTTTTTTTTTTTTTTTTGGAATGTGTCTCTAGGTTCAGTAAGACTTGGTCTGAATCTGGTTCTTGAGGAATTAGAGAGCTGACGTTTCTAGCCTACCTGCTTCAGAGTTGTTTTATTCAGGTTATTTATCTACAAGCATGTTGAAATTTTAGTGTCTTTATTTCTGTAGGCTGGCTCTTCCCAAGGGGCCTCTTCTGGGCTCTCCGTAGTTAAAGTTCTAAGTGCCAGTGAAGTGGCAGCTCTGTCCTCACCAGCAAGCTCTGCTCCACATACGGGGGGCAAGACGGGAATCGAGGAAAACCGTAGGCTGGAGCACCAGAAGAAGCAAGAGAAAGCAAATCGGATTGTGGCCGAGGCCATTGCTAGGGCCCGTGCCCGGGGCGAACAGAACATACCTCGAGTCCTGAATGAGGATGAGTTGCCTAGCGTTCGGCCTGAGGAGGAAGGTGAAAAGAAACGCAGGAAGAAGAGCAGTGGGGAGAGGCTCAAGGAAGAAAAGCCAAAGAAGAGCAAAACATCTGGTACCTCCAAAACCAAGGGCAAGAGTAAGCTAAAGTAAGTACCACCCTTTGCTCTTTTGACGGGACATTTCAGGATAGTGCATACATTTTAAAATTCGTGTTGTATTCAGCAGCTACAAAGTTCAAGGTGATCTCTCTATCATAGAAGATAATGAGGCCTTTCTTTGCTCTGTCCCAAGTGAACACCAAGGTATGGGAAAGATAGCCAGTCTTGTGTTAGGGGTTACATTTAAAAGCTGTGCCTGTGTTTTTCTATATTCTTCCCGATTTTGTATCACCATAGTGTGGAAGACTTCTCACTAGCCTCCTACCACCCACACCAGTAAAAGAGAGCTGCTGTAGACATAGCTGCCCTGTTCTTACATTTCATCTGTGAACTGGGGAAGATTTCAGCAACCACTGTCAGCCTTAAGCAGTCTTGACAGAACCATGGCTTGCCACATAATTCTTGTCACGATTGACAAGAATTCCTTCCGTGTCTTGTAGCTTCACTCCTTTCTCTCTAGCTTCCACTCCCTGAGATTCTTCAGGCTTTGTGGTGTAATTATAATAATGCTTCATATCTGTACAGGACTTTTCAGCTTTAAAAAGCAAGTTTCATATCTATTATCTTGATCCTCAACAGCTGTCAGGCCAGATGTTATCATCAGTATTTGCTACTTATAAAACTAATGCCCAGCTAGTGACAGAACTGGAACTAAAACAAGGCCTTGTAATTCTTAGTCAAGAATTCATTCTGCTGTGTTATTCTACCTTTCTTCAAGTATTTGTGGATACAGTGGTCGCAAAGATTTGTCAGATCTGGTGTAAAGGTCAGCTGGTATTTTAGAAACCCTAATATCTTCTTTTTTCAAACATGCTAGCTGTGTGTCCCACAGACTGAAGATCTAGACACTTATGCCTGGAGACTTTGTACGTGATGGTTTAGATTAATTATATTTTCTTACTCCTAAATTTTCCTTGCCTTCACTGTAACTGAATTTGGTTTTTCCTTTTTAGCACCATCACTCCTGTGGTGGGTAAGAAGAGAAAGCGTAATACCTCATCTGATAATTCAGATGTGGAAGTCATGCCTGCACAATCACCCCGGGAAGATGAAGAAAGCAGCATTCAGGTAAAAGGAGCCCTGAAGAACTTACTGAAAAAAATCACGTTTTACTTCTGACAGACAGACCAAGAATAGATACTGAGAGACGATAAGCCTATGCACATTTCAACACTTTTTCTAAACCAGAGGTAGTCCTAAAAAGTAGAAGAGGCAAGATCTGGTCATGGTCATGTCTTTTTTTTTTTTTTTTTTTTTTTTTTTTCTGTACACGGGCCTCTCACTGTTGTGGCCTCTCCCGTTGCGGAGCACAGGCTCCGGACGCGCAGGCTCAGTGGCCATGGCTCATGGGCCCAGCCGCTCCACGGCATGTGGGATCTTCCCGGACCGGGGCACGAACCCGTGTTCCCTGCATTGGCAGGCAGGCTTTCAACCACTGCGCCACCAGGGAAGCCCGGTCATGTCTTTTAAATTTAAATTTTTTTTAGGCAAAAAGCATATTACTATAAAAAAGCAGTACTCATTTTCTCAAATTCCAGTGTTTCAAAGACTAAGCAAATATGAAATTATGCTGCAAGGTTGTTGTTTTGGGTATAGCAATACTTTGGTTTCTCTTAGAACTGTCCAGCTATCCCCCTTTTGCCTTACTTCTTTCAAAACTTCAGGGTTTTCAGTTCTTGCCAGAACATCAGGGTTTTGGCTCTGAGAACTGGGGTGTTTAAGGTACAATGTTTTTGCTACCTTTTGAAGATGAGAAACATTGGGAAGAGAATAAAAGAAGCTGGACCAGAAGAACTTTAGTCCTCTATCTCTGTTGCCTTATGGTACCATCTTTGGCTCTAGTTTCCAACCATGGAAAGAATGTGCTGTTAATGATTCAGGAGACCCATGGTACTTCTAAGTAGCTCTCATGGGCCTGGCCAGGTTACTTAGCTATGTGTAAATTCTTTATCTGAAAAATGGAGGTTTGGACTAAACAAACCTCAGGTGCCTCACTAGCTATCAGTACTTTATAAATGTCTCCCCTCTTTCTTTTTTTCTTTTGATTTGAATTTTATTTTATTTATTTTTTTATATCCCCTCTTCCTTAATATGCATTCAATACCTTGATAAACTGAGAATTCGGTTCTTCTGGGGTATTTTTACATGTGAGAATACCCAGGACATTTTTTTAATTTTAATTTTAATTTTAATTTTTATTTTAATTTTTATTTTTATTTTTATTTGCGTTACGCGGACCTCTCACTGTTGTGGCCTCTCCCGTTGTGGAGCACAGGGTCTGGACGCGCAGGCTCAGCGGCCATGGCTCACAGGCCTAGCCGCTCCGCGGCATGTGGGATCTTCCCGGACCAGGGCACGAACCCATGTCCCCTGCATCCGCAGGCGGACTCTCAACCACTGCGCCACCAGGGAAGCCCAGCCAAGACGTTTTTGAAACGGAGAATGAGGCAAAAGCTAGATTTAACAGACATTAGAGTATATTATGAAATAATAATTATTAAGAGTTTAAAATTAGAGAAGAAATAAGAGATTAGATAATAGAGTCTAGAAGAGGATTCAAATAGTTGTTATGAGAAGTTAGTATATGAGTTTAAAAGGCCATTTAAAATCAGTGGCGGGAATTCCCTGGTGGTCCAGTGGTTAGGACTCTGCACTCTCACTTCTGAGGGCCCGGGTTCAATCCCTGGTCTGGGAACTAAGATCCTGCAAGCCGTGTGGCGCAGCCAAAAAAAAAAAAATAATAATAAAATAAAATCAATGGAAAGAAAGACTATTTAATAAGTTAGGACAACTGGCTACACATTTAGGAAGAAATAAATAAAATTGGATTTCTTGCATTACTCTTCAACAAAAACAATTTCTAGTTTAATCAAAGGTCTAAATGCAAAAATTGAAATCATGAACCTTTATAAAACATGGATAAGTTTTTTTTTTAATAATTGTAAAATCAGGTAGATCTTTCTAAGGAGAGTATTAAAATTCAGAAGTCATAAAGGGAAAGATCGATACATTTAACTGTATAAAAATTATGCATGTGCAACAACAACAAAATTCTCTAAACAGCATAGTGGTTAAGACCACAGACTGGAGCAAGATTTCTTGGGTTCTCATCTTAATGCTACTGTTCACTAACATTGTCACTTCAGGCAAGTTTACTTAACCTCTTGGTGTCTCAATTTCCTCATCTCTAAAATGCAGATAGTAATATCTACCAAGTAGGGTTGTTAGGAGGCTTAAATGTAAACGTTTATAAAGCACATAGAACAGTGTTTAGGTAAGAGAGCATAGTAAGAGTTATAGATGTGTTTGTTAAATAAACAAAGGGTTAAATAATGTGTTTGTTAAATAAACAAAACACAAACTGAAGGCAAATCTTTGTGATACAAGAAATACAAAGATTAAAAAAAATTTAAAAGTGGTGTATTAATATGCTAGGGTTGCCAATACAAAATACCACAGATTGGGTAGCTTAAACAACAGAAATTTATTTTCTCACAGTTCTAAAGGCTAGAAGTCCGAGATCAAGAGGTCAGCAGGTCTGGTTACCTCTGAGACCTCTCTCCTTAGCTTGCAGAGGGCTACCTTCTCACTGTGTCTGCACATGGTCTTTCCTCAGTGTGTATATCCCTGGTGTCTTTGCGTGTGTCCAAATTCCTCCTCTTTTAAGGAAACAAATCCAGTTGAATTAGTGCCCACCTTAACTTAATCACCTCTTTAAAGGCCCTGTCTCCAAATACAGTCACATTCTGAGGTACCAGGGGTTAGGATTTCAACATAAGAATTTGAAGGGATACAATTAAGCCCATAACATTGGTAATACCAGTGTTGGCAATGGAGACCTCACAGTCCCCCAGGTCTTTTCTCCAGAGGTAATCTCTGTTACTATTTTTGTGTATCCTTCCAGAAATATTCTTTACTTTCATGAGCACTCTAATTCCACTCCCACTTACTGTAAGTATTCCATACCTACTCTTCTGTACTGTTGCTTTTTTTCTCCAACAATATATCTTGAAGGTAGTTCTTTATCAAAAAGATAGATCTAGCCATTCTTCCTCACACTCTGTTTTCTATTATGAAAAATTTGAAATATACACCAAAGTAGAGAGATTATTTAATGACGTCCCGTGTTCCATCATCCCAGAAAGTTTCCTTGTACCCTCTTTTCAGTCAGTTCACCATCCTCTCCCCCACACCTCCACATAGGCAACCATTGTGCCCATTTTTATTACCATAGATTAAACTTAGCCTGTTCTTGAACTTCATGTAAATGGAATCACATAGTATGTACTCTTGGGTCTCACTTTTTTCAGCATAATGTTGTTCAGATTTATTCATGTTGTTGATGTATCTGAAGCTCATTCTTTTTTTTTTTTCTTGAGAAATGTTTTTATTTATGAATATACACAATGTTTATTCATTCTGTTAGACATTTGGTTTGTTCCCAGCTTGGAGCTGTTATGAGTAAGCCTGCAATGAACAGTCTCAGTACACATACTATGTGGACATAGGTTTTCACTTCTCATAGCTGAATTCCCAGGAGTTGATAGACTGTGGGGTAGTTAAACATTTAACCATTTAACTTTATAAGAATCTGCCAGCTTCCGAAGTGATTGTGTCATTTTACACTTCCACCAGCAGTGAGAGTTCCAGTGAGAGTTCCAGATATTCCATATTTTGACTATAGCTTAATTTGTTTAACCAATCCCCTGTTGATAGGCATTTAGGTTTTCTCTGGTCTTCTACTACCACAAGTAATGCTACAGAGATTTGTATATATGTGCAAATTTATCTGTAGGATAATATCTTTGAAGTGGAATTGTTGGATCAAAGGGTATTGTCAAATTTTCTTCTATAGAAGTTTTCTTCATGCCAGCGTGTACTCTCACCAACAATGTGTGCGTTCCTGTTTCAAATACTTGATCCAACTTTCTGATTTTTGCCACTCGGTTAGGTGCAAGAAAAAAAAAAAGGGAATCTCAGTTTAGTTTTCAGTTGTAACAATTTTATTCTGAGTGTGAGCATCATTTTACACTAAAAGCCATTGTTTTTTTCTATGAACTGTCTATTTATGTTTTTTGCCCATATTTCTATTGTATTGATCTGTTTCTTAGTGATTCAAAAGACCTCTTTATGCTTGGGAAATGTATCATATGGCATTTTTTCTCTAGTTTATTATTTGTCTCAACTTCATTTATGATGGATTATATTGATATTACACAGATATCTTAAACTTTTGACAAGGTCAAATTGATCAATTTATTAGAAACACCTTCTCTACTCCAGGATTATTAAAAAAAATTCTTCCACATCTTCTTTTAGAAATTTTATGTCTCTTTTTTTAACTTTTAAATCTTGCAGTCTTTTTGTAGATTTGTTTCTTACATCCACTAGGTGGCTAGTCATCTGTTTTCAATCCCATTTTATAGAATAATCCACTTTTTCCTCACTGATTAGAAGTCCTGTTTTTATCATGTTCTAAATCCACATAAGTATTTTAGTCTATATCTGGACATTATTTCCTTGACATGTTTATCTGTTCTTGGAGAGGTACCAAGTTGTGTTAATTAGTATAGCTTTATATTGTCCTTAATATCTGGTAAGGCCAAGTATACGTTTTCATATTTTTCCTGGTTATTCTTAGATGTTTAGTTCTCCATTTGAATTTTATTTTTTTAAATTTTTATTTATTTATTTATTTTTTGCGGTACGCGGGTCTCTCACTGCTGTGGCCTCTCCCGTTGCGGAGCACAGGCTCC
>NC_041224.1:106234267-106292761 GCF_002837175.3 Physeter macrocephalus | reverse complement strand
ACGCGCAGGCTCAGCGGCCATGGCTCACGGGCCCAGCCGCTCCGCGGCACGTGGGATCTTCCCAGACCGGGGCACGAACCCGTGTCCCCTGCATTGGCAGGCGGACTCTCAACCACTGCGCCACCAGGGAAGCCCTCCATTTGAATTTTAGAATCAGCTTACCTAATTAAAAAATTTTGTTAATTTTGTTTCTCAAATTTATGTTATTAGGGAGGGTATATATATTTTACTATTTATTCAACTCTCTTTTAATGTCCTCCTATAATGCTTTAAAGTTTTCTTCACGTAGATTTTATATATTTCTTACTAAATTTAATGCTTAAGATAATTAATATTTTCTCATAAAAAGAATATTTTCTTTTATTGTATTTTCTGCCTTAGTCTCTATAAGAATGCTATTGATTTTTAAAAATTAATTTTATGCCAAGCTAGTTTACTCAATTTCAGTAATTCTGCTTCTAATGACTCATTTGATTTTGGGTTTTCCAGGGGTTATAATCATGATTAAAAAATAATAATTTTGTCTCTCCATCCTTCCTAATTTTTTTATCATGAGCTGCAAGTGTTACTTAGATTATTTAATTAAAAAATCTTTTACTCAACCATTTGAAAGAATAAGGCAGATTTGAAATGTATTGATATGGAAAACATCTCCAAGAAAAATGCTAACAGAAAAGTAAGCAGCAGAACAATACATACAGTATGATCCTATTTATTAAAACAAACAAAAAACTTTAGAACTAAAACAAAGAAACAATTAGAAACAAAATGTTCTTGCACCTTTGCACTCCAGGGTTGCTCCTCCTGTGAAGTTCATTGCACTCTGCAGGTTGAGAGTCCTGTTTCAATTTTTTAGAGCCTCTTGCCAATAGGTTACTTTCAGGTGGAATCTGATACTTTGATAAAACAATTCAGCAAGTTATATATATTCAGTACATAGAATAAGTTACATGATTTGACATCACATAATTTGATAAATAAGCTCTTTATCATCTTTTGGTTTGATTTTTCATAGGGATTTTGGAGTCAAATCTAAGTATATGACTATAGGCGAATAGTTTTAAAGGTTTTCTCCTTGAGAGACCTAAGCAGTTATTTTAACCATTTTTGCCTCTATAGAAGAGACGCTCAAACCGCCAAGTTAAACGGAAAAAATATACAGAGGATCTGGATATAAAGATCACAGATGATGAAGAAGAAGAAGAAGTAGATGTAACTGGTCCAATCAAAACTGAGCCTATCCTGCCTGAGCCAGTGCAGGAACCAGATGGCGAGACTTTGCCTTCCATGCAGTTCTTTGTGGTAAGCTGAGAACTTTAGCAATTTGAGACCTTTGTCTTGCTGCTCACAATCTCTGTTGACTGACTGCATCTTTTGCTACAGGAGAATCCCAGTGAAGAAGATGCAGCCATTGTAGACAAAGTGCTTTCTATGCGTATTGTGAAGAAGGAGGTGAGGCCTCTATTTTTAATGTCAGCCCATAATGCTGCAGTTACAGACTGTATGTAATGAGCACCTTTGGATGTCAGGCTATATTGCTACAGTGTAGTTACAAGAGATGGTGGAGAAAAGTTAGGTGGAAAGTAGGAACTGTCTTATTGCCACTTCATTCACTCATTTGTTTAAACTGGAAAAGGGCTTATTTTCTCCAGCTGTCAAGCCTCCAGCATTGAAATACCAGATTAAGTTCTTTAATCCCTTAGTCAGTAATATATTCTGGGAGCACTGGTATGAAGCTCTACCATGTGTGTTAAAATTAAAGGTTCTCTTTGACAAATAAGTTGTTAGTAACTGTAATTTCTTTCTTCTCAGCTTCCTTCTGGACAATATACTGAAGCAGAAGAATTCTTTGTCAAGTACAAGAACTAGTATGTGATCTGTGCAAAAAAGCTTTTCACCCCAAATTCCTCAGGGTTGTAAAAAGTTCTCCTGTATAGTCTATCCTGGGTGGGAATGTGTCCCTTTTTTTTAATAGTCTCCTCCCCTGTTTTTGATGAGGAAAATGTCTATTCAGAGAGAAGCTCAGGAATTGAGTCTTTATATTTACCTGCAGAAAGGTTGGGTAAGGATGGTTCCTGATTAAATCCCTTGTAAAAATCCTCTTTATGTTAGTCTAAGATTAAGACCTTGCTACTCAGAGTGTGATCCGTGGACCAGCAGAGTTAGCATCATTTGGGTGCCTGTTAGAAATGTGAACTTTCAAACCTACCCTAGACCAGGTGGTTTGTGTGCAAAATCAAGTTTAAGAAGCACCTAAGAGACTGTCTCCCCATTGAAGCACATACTCTTATGTCTGCTTCTGGCTAATCCCCACATCTCAGACACTAGCTGACCAGTTCCCCTTTCTCACACTGTGACTGGCTATTTCCATCCCCTTTAGCTCCTATCTACACTGTGAGTGGGCTACCATCTCCCAACTAGAGAAGGATAAGAGGATCCATCAAAAACTAAAGCGCTTCAAAACCAAAATGGCTCAGATGAGACACTTCTTCCATGAGGTAATTAGGAATAGGTATTGCCTATCATTTATTTCATAGAAGCATAAATTACTGGGGTTATCAACCTTGACTGATTCTTCAAAAGACTCATAGTTGCTTGGTATATATGGGTATAAAGTGTTCATTTTGATCGTTGGACTTTCCTTACTTAATTGCCCCAGGCTTTGTTTTACCAGGTCTAAATATGGTATTTTTATAAGTTATAGGTTACTTTGAAATTGAGTTTTTTGATATTCATGAAGTATTTTCAAAACAGATGGTAAACTGACCTCTGGTCCACTTGCGGCATTCTTCTCCCTCTAATGTCAGTCTTCAGCAATTGATGGTATCTGTAGACATAAGCAACCATATCATTAAGAGAGAACATTTATTTTCTCAAATTTCTAATCCAGTATAACTAGAAATAGTGATAAAGGAGCTTTAATATCACACACCCAGTGTTACTACTAGTTAAGTACTGGAACATTTGTAAGGGTCTCTTGAGCTGTATTTTAACTCTCAATAGTGGTTTGAAAGCTTTGTATATATATACCTTTCCCAAAATGGGATTTTTTATTACTGAGTGCCTTGAGAAGAAGAATTCTTTCTCAAAACTTCTTAAGACCTAAAGAGGAGGACTTCCTTGGTGGCACAGTGCTTAAGAATCCACCTGCCAGTGCAGGGGACACGGGTTTGAACCCTGGTCCGGGAAGATCCCACATGCTGTGGAGTGACTAAGCCTGTGTGCCACAACTACTGAGCCTGCATTCTAGAGCCCACGTGCCACAACTGCTGAGCCCACGTGCCACAACTACTGAAGCCTGCGCACCTAGAGCCTGTGCTCTGCAACAAGAGAAGCCACTGCAGTGAGAAGCCCGCGTACCGCAACGAAGAGTAGCCCCCGCTCCCCGCAACTAGAGAAAGCCCGCGTGCAGCGACAAAGACCCAATGCAGCCAAAAATAAATAAATAAATAAATTTATTTTTTTAAAAAACCCCTAAAGAGGAGCTAGTAAGAAAGAGTGAAAGAAGGAATAATGTATAGCTTCAGCAAAAAAACTCAGCTGTGGCCAAATACATCTGAAAAAACTATATCACGAGGTTTGCCAATAAATGAGTTATTTTCCACATCACTTGGAGGGGGCAAGTAGGGCCATGTAGGTTTTGTTTTTGTTTTTGTTTTTGTTTTAGCAGCCGCTCCGCGGCATGTGGGATCTTCCTGGACCGGGGCACAAACCCGTGTCCCCTGCATCGGCAGGCAGACTCTCAACCACTGCGCCACCAGGGAAGCCCCCATGTAGGTTTTATAATTTCTTTTTATATGAAAATAATAATAATTGCGTTGTGGGTTTTTTTTTGTTTTTTGATTTTTGGTCTATGTTCTTTTATTTTGTGAAATGTATGATGAAACTAATCCCATTCCAGTTGGTATTAGATATATAATTTGTGACCCTTGAGCCAAGTTCTGCTAACTGACTTGTATGCCAGTCAGTTTTGCCTTTATAGGTAGGCCATTTAACCAAATCAATTATTCATTTATTCATTGTTTATTATGTGCTAGTCACTATGGTAAACAAATCACACATGGTCTGTGTTCTCATGTAGCTCACTGTCTAATGGGGAGAGAGAGAGATTTAAAAATAATTCAGATTGTGGTAAGTGCCAGGAAAGAAAGAGCACAGGAAGACCTAAGAAAAAAATGCCTACTTTGGATAATCAATGAAGACTTCACTGAGAATTGAATTATGAATGAGTTAGCAAGACCATGAACACATGTAAATAGTACCCCTGGCATGGGAAATAGCAATATATGAAAGCCCTGAGACAGGATGAGGAACTGAAAGGACAGTGGGATTGATGTACGATAGAGAGTGAGTGGCCCGAAATGAGATCAGAGATTTAGGCAAGCAGGTGCTTATAGACCTTTTAGTTTTGTTTTTATTCTAAGTGCAAAGGGGGAAACCACTAGACTATTTAAAACAGGTCAAAGCACATCCAGTTTTCATTTTTAAAAGATCATCTGGGGTTTCCCTGGTGGTGCAGTGGTTAAGAATCCCCCCGCCAACACGGGACACGGGTTCGAGCCCTGGTCCGGGAAGGTCCCACATGCTGCAGAGCAACAAAGCCCATGCGCCACAACTACTGAGCCTGCGCTCTAGAGCCCGTGCTCTGCAACGAGAAGCCACCGCAATGAGAAGCCCGCGCACCGCAATGAAGAGTAGCCCCCGCTTGCCACAACTAGAGAAAGACTGTGCACAGCAACGAAGACCCAACACAGCCAAAAATAAATAAATAAAATTTATTAAAAAAAAAAAAATCATCTAGACTTTGGAGAATGGATTGGAGAAGAGTAAGCGTGAACGTAGGATGAGCAGTAAGGAGGCTGTTGAAGTTTTCTAGATGAGAAATTAAGGCTTATAGCAGAGTGGTTTCAGTGGTTAGAGAGAATGGATAGATTTGAGTTTAAAGTAGAATTGACAGGATTTCGTGTGATAGCTTATATAGATAGGTTTCTGGTCTGAGCAAATGGCTTGAGGTAGAGTTATTTATTAAAGAATGGAAGATTTTAGAAGCAACTGATTTGGGGAAAATCAAGATTTTAGTTTAGACCATGTTAAGCTTAAAATTCTGTAACATTTCTATCAAGGAGATAGATATACAAATCTGGATTTTTTAGGCTGCAATTTAACTTTGGAATGTATCAGCATATACATAATTATTAAAGCCTTAATAATGAATAGAGTCACCCTGGGGAAAGTTCTATACTTTCTAATAGTTCTGTACTTTTAAAAATTTCTTTCTATAAGGCAATGGATGTAAGCCCAGAGCCAATCCTTAAACAATTCTCACAAATTTAGAGGACCAGGTGAAGAAGGGACTGTTTGCCAGAGTGGTAGGAGAAAGATGAGGGAAAAGATATGTCACAAAAGTCAGGGGGAAAGAGTCTTTCTCCCTGAAAGAAAGAGTTTTTTCCTTAAGGTTTCTTTGAGATCTTTCTTTGGAGCCTTGGGTTATTTATCTTGGAATACCACCCAAAGTTGGATACCAGTGACTTAGGAACAAAAGAGCCAGTGAAGGTGACTGAGAATTGGCCAAAACAAAAAGTGAAACCAAAATAAAGGCGACCGAAGAGAATATGGTGTCCCACAAAAGCCTAGGGAAGAGAGTGCTTTGGGGAGAGAATAATTGTTGAATATGTTGTATAGGTAAATTAAGGTGAGTACAGAAATGTTTCCATTATATTTGGCAATTTGGAGATCATTAATAACCTCGACAAGAGTAGTTTCATTGTGTGATGGAAGTAGAAAGAAGAGTGGAATGGGTGGACAAGTAAGTGAATGAAGTGATGAAATGGAGGTACTGTGTGTTTAAAACTCTTGGAAAAGTTTGGGTATGAAGCAGAACAGGAGAATAGTTGGAGGGGGATGTAGAGTCAGGGAGGTCTTTTTAAGACGTGAAGTTTCCTGGTTGGGGAACTAAGATCACACATACAACAACTAAGCCCGCACACCACAACTACTGAGCCCATGCTCTCTAGAGCCCACGCACCGCAACTAGAGAGCCTGCATGCTGCAACTAGAGAAGACTGTGTGCCACAACGAAGAGCCCACGCACTGCAATGAAGACCCAGCACAGCCAAAATAAACTAATTAATTAATTAAAGAAAAGAGGAGAAATAGTCGAGCATGGTGGTATGTTATGGGAATGCTCCAGTAGAGAGAGATTCCTAAGAAGGCAAGAAGGAATGGAATCCAAAGCACATATGGAGAGAATGGCCTGTTAGGGAGTAGTGATACTTTATCTGGTAACAGGCAAGAGGATAGATGCCAATACAGGTAAGTGTGTAGTATATGATATTATGAAAATGGGGAACTCCCTTCTTTTCTCTTAATGAGTTCTGAAGTAGGGTTATCAGCTAAAGGTTGCATGGAGGAGTGGGTTTCCTGGACAGTGATCTTTTGGTCTTATTGTTTGGTTTCATAATTCCTCTAGGACGAAGAGCCCTTCAACCCAGACTATGTAGAGGTGGATAGGATATTGGATGAGTCTCACAGCATTGACAAGGACAATGGGGAGGTGAGTTGGGGCGTGGAGGAACATGAAAGGCCTCTTAAAGATTTCTGCCTGTCTTCTTGCCCATCCTTTATTTTTCAGATATGGCTGAAAAATTCCTTGGACTGAAAAGGTACTTTTGAATTTTTCTGAGAGATACTTAGAATGATACTGGGAAGGTAAAGGAGTACAGAGAGAGGCCAAAAGGAAAGTTTCTCAAATATCTGGAGCTATTTTACAAGGACTCATTAACCTTGGCCTCATTTTCTCGCAGATTTTATATGGGAGACCCTTGACCTTCAGTTGGGGGTGAGAGGTGGGGATGGACAAAGGGATACTTTACGAATCTCCAAATTTGTGAATATAAAAATACTTGCATAGACTCATAGCTTTCTTCATGTTGTTGAGAATTATTTCCTGTACTTAGCATCAGTTAAATGCATTTTCATTTGTCACTAAAACAGATACACTGCATTTGAATCAGTACCTTTAAATAGATGTGAGGTCCTATTCCCACAGGTTCAGATTCAGTACATCTAGGGTGGGATCCAGAGATCTGTATTTTTTTTTTTTTTTTTTTTTTTTTTTTTTGCGGGCCTCTCACTGTTGTGGCCTCTCCCGCTGCGGAGCACAGGCTCCGGAAGCGCAGTCTCAGCGGCCATGGCTCACGGGCCCAGCCGCTCCGCAGCATGTGGGATCTTCCCGGACGGGGGCACGAACCCGTGTCCCCTGCATTGGCAGGCGGACTCTCAACCACTGCGCCACCAGGGAAGCCCAGAGATCTGTATTTTTAAGTTGGTTCTCCAAGGGTTTCTCATGCATAGTTTGATTTGGGAACCACAGCACTAAAGCTTTCTTAGATTGGGTAGCAGATTTTAGATATGCTAAAACATTAGGTGATATGTTTTCATTAATCACTTTTTTTTATTTTTCAAATAAGAGTTATATAGATCTAAGCCACCAGTGAATTCAGCATTGCTCTCTTATTTAAATTTATTTAGGCCATGAACCACCATTTTATTAGAACCCTTCTCACTTCAAGTCATAGTTGTTGGTTTAACTTTGCAGGGCCACATTTCATCAAGTTGTTATCACTTCAAACAGTCACTGCTTACAGAGTGGGTAGTAGGGCGTTAACAGCAGAGCCTTGTTAAGACATCAGTGCTGGATGGTGGGCTGGGCTCACTCCAAGCTAAATGACTTGCTCCCATATATCATCCGTACAGGACCTAAGAGTCAAAGTCTTCCCTCTGTAAAATTCCCAGTTTATTTTATAAGCCTTCAGCGTTTCTCAGATAGAACCTTAGATGTCCAAGGCCCGTTACAATTCAGTGTCTTTAAATCCTAACAAGAATGCCTCAGAAAACATATCTTCTGCTTTTGGGGTTAGGGGTGGGAATTATTGCTTATTGTTCATTTGTGGGAGGTGAGAGTGGAATGGACCAGTTATTAGTCAGGACAGGTTAGCTACTGTTAAATCTCATCGCTTTCAGGATCTCAGCCTTCCCAGCCTTGAAAATCTTATGCTCTCTATCACTATACTTACACCTCATCTTCCAAAAGTAATTGGACTTTGATTAGGCTCCTCTGGAATGTATTGGGACCAGTATGACAGATGAAAGTGCTTTAATACCCTGGTACTGTAATTTATATCCCCAGTATTGGATAAAAATGTTCTGTTTGCCCATTTCCCCCTCCTCTCCAAAATGAGTTTGTCATCCTTGTTACATTACCCAATAATGGAAATAAATATTATAATAAATACTAAAGTTCTTGGAAGAGTAAGGGTGCTGGAAATATGTGACGTGGACAAATGTCTTTATGTAGAAAGTGACCTGAGTCACTACAGTAAAGAAAAAGGTCAAAGAGAAATTACATTAATGCTAGGTATTCCTTGATGTATATCTGTATTGAGACACATATCTTCATACTTCTTGCTGGCTGTTTTAACGGGTATTCTGTGAGTTGATAATTAGAGATTTCCTGGTGATTACACTAGGCCCAGTCTAATTCTTCTCGATTCATATAAGCCAAATATGGAATTGCAGTCCGGTCAGTGATCAGTCATCTTGAGTAGTGAGAATAGGAGCCATATCACCACTGGTCACTGCCCCGTCCCTTGTACTAGAATGCCTACATAGAGCATAGCACCGTAGTTGGAGCTTCAGCATTTCCCCTTCCTCTTCATTCTTACCTCTCTTCAGGGATACCTCTTGCAGTTATCTCCTAGCTTCCTGAGGCTCGCAAGAAGATCTCTTCTTGAGCAGCCACCATATGGCTGCTCTTTAAAACAGCATCTGCGCTGAGAGCTCCAGGAGCTCAGAAGCCCAGTGATTTCAGTCCTGCTCTGCTCCTATGGATTTAACCTGTTCTTCGCTTCTACAGTAGCCTGGCTTCTACTGTATCAAATTTGGTGCCAGGAGGATAGTATGGAAGAGGGCTACCATATCTTTTAATAAAGTAATTAACAATAATTAATTCAGTTCAACAATTCAATTTCAATCTATAATTCAACACAATATAGGATTTTTTTCTGTTTGTTTAATCTGCTTGGTTGATGAGCCTAATGTTTCAGTGCTTAGTGTTCTAGATAGTGCTGGGTAGAAATTTCATTTTCAGATTCTGATAAATTGTCTGGAAACAGGATCAGAGCCATAAATAGGACAGTGCATCAGCAGGTGAGCCTCTGGCTGGTGTTTTCAGCCTGACTTTTTGGGCACCTTTTTAGATATTGACACTTTGTGATCTGATTCTTTAGTCAAATTCTTATCTTTTAATCACGGCAGAGAACACAGAATCGTTTCATTAAGGCTTTGGCTTTTTCTCTCTTAGCCTGTAATTTACTACTTGGTAAAATGGTGCTCTCTGCCCTATGAGGATAGTACATGGGAGCTAAAAGAAGATGTTGATGAGGGCAAGATTCGAGAATTTAAACGGATCCAGTCAAGGCACCCAGAACTCAAAAGGGTGGTAAGTACATCTGCATTTAGAGTGTAAAGTCCATATAGGCAATGATTTAATTTTCTTCGTATGGAGTTTATGTTGTTTTAGCTTTTTATTATGGAAATTTTCAAACATATATAAAAGTTGAAGAAGTAGTATAATGTACCCGTCACCCAACTTTAACAGTGAACACATAGCCAATCTTGTTTCACATATTTCTCTACCTACTCATTTCCCCATTTCCCAGATTATTTTAAAATAAATCTCAGATTCCTTCATTTTATGTGTAACATTTCAGTGTTTATGTCTAAAAGATAAATAGTACCACTGTTACACTTGAAAAAATGTAACCATCCCTAAATATCATCAAGTAAGCAATCACTGTATTTCCCTGATTATCTTCTAACTTTTGTTAAATTCTTTGAATTAAATTCTAAGTAAGGTCTATATATTGCTATTAGTTAATATATCTCATATATATCTTTCTTAATTATAGTTTCCCCTTGATCTCCTCTCCCTCCTTTGCAATTTTCTCTTGAAGAAACCAGGTGATTGTTCTCTAGGGTTTTCCATAGTCAGTTTGCCAGTTACATTCCCCTTGGTATCTTTTCTGTCCCTTATATTTCACATAAATAGTTAGACGTAGAGCAGTAATGTCTGTTAGAACTTTTTATAGCTGTTCTGTCCAATACAGTAGCCACTAGCCACTAGCCACATTTCAAATGCTCAGTAGTTACATGTGGCTAAAGGCAGATATAAAACATTTTCTATCATTGTAGACAGTTCCATTAGATATCACTGTTCTAGAGGCTGGGGAGGGAGACCACTAAATCCACTTTATAGATGGTTCTGATAGGTTGTCTTTTGTGATATTATCAGCCATTTTTGTTCATTGCTGAGATCCATTCTTTAAGGACTTTTAAATGGTGATTCTATCATTTCTTCATTTATTAGACAGAATCTTCTGTAAAAGGAAATACGTTTCACCTACTATTTGGTTACCCTAAGGTACAGATGGTATAGGAATGGAGGATAAATGCTTTATTTATTTACCTTGTCCTTTATTTCCCAGTTTCAAAATAATGAAGTACCTTCCTTAGCACCCTCCAAAAGTGATCAGTGGGTTTTTTCTCTTTCCTTCTTCCTCTTTTTTTTAAAAAGTGTCATTATGGACTCATGAGTTTTAATATATTTAACATGTTTATATTTAACATGTTAATGTTTTTGAATTGACTTCAACTATGAGAGCTACCTAGTAAGTTTACCTAATTTCGTTATTGTCTCCACGCCATTTATTCAAATTTCCTATTTTTTAGAATCGTCCACAAGCAAGTGCCTGGAAGAAGTTGGAGTTGTCACATGAGTATAAAAACAGAAACCAATTAAGGGAATATCAGTTGGAAGGGGTCAATTGGCTGCTCTTTAATTGGTATAACAGGTAAAGAAAAGAGTAGGACCATAACATATAGGCTTAGTCTGAGATTATTTTTATTTATTTTCTGTTGAAACAGTTTCTTTTTAAGTACTTTCTAAAAAGATGGTCTCTTTTGACTTGCTTTTCTTTTTCCGTGATGAATCTACAGGCAGAACTGCATCCTGGCTGATGAGATGGGATTGGGCAAAACCATTCAGTCCATTGCCTTCTTACAGGAGGTATATAATGTGGGCATCCATGGCCCCTTCCTGGTCATTGCCCCACTGTCCACAATTACTAACTGGGAGAGAGAATTCAACACGTGGACAGAGATGAACACTATTGTGTACCATGGCAGTCTGGCCAGCCGGCAGATGATTCAGCAGTATGAAATGTACTGCAAAGATTCACGGGTGAGTTGTATGTAATACAAATATTATGGTTTAGAGAGTAGGCCAAGGTACCTGGTATTTTAGAGGCTTTTATATGAATCAAAGACTTTTATTGAGACTCTCCGTGATTTAAGGCAAAATTTTTGTTTAGATTGTGCAGGGCATTTTTTTTGACTTTGCTTTTTTTATCCAATGGACGTTTTGATCCAGTGGAAATTCTGGCTTTATTTATGAATGCATATATTTAAAATAGAGTTTTATCAGCATTGATGTTTTCATCAAGAAAGAATTTTCCAGAATGAAATTCATTTAGCTACTTTATTAATTCCTTGATCCATATGGTGGTGAACGTAAGCCATGTCCTTTTTTTTTTTTTAAAGTCTACAGAAATTTTCATCAAGATCAGTGCTTTTTGCTATGTAAGTTTGCAAGTAAAAATTTGAACCATTCATCTTTTCTTAACATTGAATTTTATGAGACTTTTTTTTCCTACCATTAGTTTCCTGTGGTTTTTATTTCTACCAAACCAAATTTATTCAAGTTGTATTTTGTTGCTTTTAATTTTGCTAAGGTAATTGGATTCTTCTGTCCATTTTTAGATAGTAACCAATATTAACACATACTACATTAGCTATTTCACTTTTAGTTTTATCTTGTATGTTTCAGCAGCACTCAACATTTGTGGATTTTAGTGTTTACCAACAGAAGATGTAGGGCTGAAATACATGAGGTAGGCATGCAGCAGAGTCAAAAATGTCCAGCTTCATTCAGCGAGGTCTGTCATTTTCCCAAGAAGCTGAGTGTGCTGAGGAGGCAGCGTATCTTAGATTCAGTGATTTGGCACTGTTTATCAGGAATATGAACAGTGGCAGAGGTGGGTGGTGGTGCAGTCGGTATTTCCTATTAAGCCTGCCTGAATATAAAAAATGGATGTGTGATTCGGAAGAGCATCTCCTTTAGGTACATTTTAGGCCTTTTCTGACTTTATTGCCTTCATGCTTAGGGGCGCCTCATCCCGGGTGCGTACAAGTTTGATGCCCTGATCACCACTTTTGAGATGATTTTGTCAGACTGTCCCGAGCTTCGTGAGATTGAATGGCGTTGTGTCATCATTGATGAAGCCCATCGACTAAAGAACCGTAATTGCAAGCTGCTTGATAGTCTCAAGCACATGGACCTGGTGAGTTCCTCTCACTGACTTGTGTGCAGAAACACCTGGAATTAAAGAAATCCTAATTCCCTGTGGAATTAATATAACCTTAATTTAGCAGAGAAGAATCAGAGTCTTGGTATTGGGTGGTGGGTATGGCCTGTGGGAATGGTAACCTGAAAGTCATAAAATTCATATAAACTTTAGAGTTGGTAGGTGATCGTAGGTTAATGGTTCTCAACTGGGTGGAGAGGTTGGGTATTACATTAGTTACCTATTGCTGCATAACAAAATATCCAAAAACTTAGTGGCTTAAAACAACTATGTTTTTTCATGATTCTCTAGCTCAGCAGCTTAGGCTGGGCTTGGTGAGCCCATTCTTCTGGTGGTCTTGCCTGGAGTCAGTAATGCAGCTGTAGCTGACAGTTGGTGGTGGTTGTTGGCTGGGTCATCTCCCACATGGCCCATCACCCCCTGTGGGCCAGACTTTACTTCTGTACATGGTAGAGTCAGGGCAGTGTTCCAAGAGGGTAAAGGTGGAAGCTACAAGGCCTTTGAGGCATAGGCTCTGAAACTCACATGATATCACTTCTGCTACATTCTCTTTGTCAGAGCAAGTTACAAGGCAAGCCCATGTTCAAGGGGTGAACCTTGATAGGAGGAACTACCGAAAATTAATGGCCATATTTAATCCAGCACAGGTACATTCTTCAGAGGGGGACATGTTAGGATGTCTGTGGGGAGTTGAGTGTGGAGAGGCATATTTAATTGGAAAAAACATATTCTGAATATTTCTTTATTGGCTTATAATATTTAAGATAAATTAATATGTTAAATAATATCAAGGGTTTTCTTGAGTATTTTGTTTATCAAAAGGGGGAGCAAGTAAAAGAAAAGAGAGTAATCTGGTCCATTCCCATAATTTTACAGTTAAAGAAATGAAAGCTAAAGTTATATACTTGATAGAAAACCCCAGAAGTCCTTCTGAGTTTTATCATTCTTCTGTGTTCTCCACTTCTAGGAGCACAAAGTGCTACTCACAGGAACACCATTGCAAAATACTGTGGAGGAACTGTTTAGCCTGCTTCATTTCTTGGAACCTTCACAGTTTCCGTCAGAATCAGAGTTCCTCAAGGACTTTGGGGATCTCAAGACAGAGGAACAGGTAGGAAGTCTGTCTAATGCGGTACTAACCCAGGACAAAAAAAGGTAAAGTTTGTACTAGGCAGATATCTGCTGTCATAGATATCACGGGCTGTTCTGAACTCCTTGTATGTAACCTTGTGCCTACATCATTTGTGGCATTGTCCAAAATCTACTTTTCTCAGATACTGGAAAACTCTTATTGTATTTCTCCATGTTTCCACCTAATGTGAGAATGTTTGTCCTCATGTTAGTGATTTCTTTTTTCTCTGTATTGGGCACAGGTTCAAAAGCTACAGGCCATTCTCAAGCCAATGATGCTGAGAAGACTCAAAGAGGATGTTGAAAAAAACCTGGCACCTAAGCAGGAAACCATTATTGAAGTAGAGCTGACCAACATTCAGAAGAAATACTATCGGGCTATTTTGGAGAAGAATTTCTCCTTTCTTTCCAAAGGGGCAGGTCATACTAACATGCCTAATCTACTCAATACAATGATGGAGTTGCGCAAATGCTGCAACCACCCATATCTCATCAATGGTGAGGGAATTCCTGGAAAATACCTACATTTCTGTGTTACCTTGTTTACTTTCTAAGTGATATTCCTCAGGAACAATAAATGCATTGACTGATCCATCCTAATTTGGGGATAGAGGAGATTTCTCCTTTTAAAGCAATTCTCATGTGGAACATCTTCCTGTAGTTCTTTCTACCCCTTTGATCCTGCATAATCTCCAAAGTTAAAAAGGATTTGCTGTTTAGAATTTCATGAATAAGAACTCAAGTCATTCTGTTCTGTCTTCACTGGTACTCCGTCTTGCTGTTTGTGTTTTGGATGCCGGTAGGGTGGTAATAGTGGTTTGCATGTACTATTCTGGTCCTTGTCCACATACTTACATATATTTTGCCCAGTTCTTAAGCCTGACTTACATGGAATATTTTGTATGAATAAAATTGAGGATGATTTAGGATTTTGGGGGTGCTGAAATTCTGTGTATGAGAAACATTGATATCAAGTCAGATTACTTTTTTTTCTTTGCTTCCTTGTCTCAGTTAAATAAACTGCAGCCTTAGTATGTTTCTCTGGATCTCACCATCAGGTTTGATTTTTCTTTTGGCAGGTGCAGAAGAAAAAATCCTAACAGAATTTCGAGAAGCTTGCCATATCATACCTCATGACTTCCACTTGCAGGCAATGGTTCGTTCAGCTGGCAAATTGGTTCTTATTGACAAGTTACTTCCGAAACTTAAAGCTGGTGGCCATAAGGTTCTGATCTTCTCCCAGATGGTACGCTGCCTAGATATCCTAGAGGATTATCTAATCCAGAGGAGGTAAGAAAAGAGTCATTCTTCGCCTTGTGTTTACTATATACTCATAAAGCTGCAAAGAGTAGGAGGGCCTGGGTTTAATTAAAGTTGACAAGGACTGGGATAAGAGACGTGTTTAAGACTCTCACTCTCCACTTTCTGATAAAGTTTTTGGTGAACTAGAGATATAGAGGTACTGATATTAATCCCAGTCTGCTTTTTTTTTTTTTTTTTTTTTTTTTTGGTATGCAGGCCTCCCCCCGCTGCGGCCTCTCCCGTTGCGGAGCACAGGCTCCGGACGCGCAGGCCCAGCGGCCATGGCTCACGGGCCCAGCCGCTCCGCGGCATGTGGGATCCTCCCAGACCGGGGCGCGAACCCGGCTCCCCTGCATCGGCAGGCGGACGCGCAACCACTGCGCCACCAGGGAAGCCCCCAGTCTGCTTTTTTGTTCTCTTTTTCTGCTTAGCTGATTAAACTTTCTTTCCTGTGATTCCCATACAGGTACTTGTATGAGCGTATCGATGGGCGAGTTAGAGGCAACCTTCGGCAGGCTGCTATTGACCGCTTCAGCAAGCCTGACTCAGACCGATTTGTCTTTTTGCTATGCACCCG
The DNA here is from genome assembly GCF_002837175.3 of Physeter macrocephalus. Lineage (NCBI taxonomy): Eukaryota > Metazoa > Chordata > Mammalia > Artiodactyla > Physeteridae > Physeter > Physeter macrocephalus. The sequence continues at coordinate 106,277,269 of NC_041224.1, read as the reverse complement.
GGCTGGTGGACTTGGAATTAATCTCACAGCTGCTGATACTTGCATCATCTTTGATTCAGATTGGAATCCGCAAAATGACCTGCAGGTAAAGGAAATCATTGTCTTAGGGACTAATCACCTAACCTGGGAGGTTTTGCAACAGGATCAGGATCTCTTAGAAAGTCTCGTCTTTTAGAGAGTATAGAATTGTTAGTTAGGTTACCAAACTTGTTCTGTAAAGGGTCAGATAGTAAATATTTTAAGCTTTGTAAATCAGACAGCCTCTGTTGTAACTACTCACCTCTGCTCTTGTACCACAAAAGCAGATATAGACAATATGTAAATAAATGGGTAGAGCTGTGTTTCAGCAAAAACTCTATTTACAGAAACAGGTGACTGGGATTTGTTGATCCCTGGTCTAGATGATGGGGCAATAATTTCATCTTGAAGTTGACTTGATTTTGAGTTGATTTCATGGCTGCTTTATAGATGGAAATTGGTATTTTGAATCCTTCTCCCCCCACCCCCTCTAATGTTACGTTTTTTGTTTTTTTAAATTAATTAATTTATTTTATTTATTTGGCTGCATCAGGTCTTAGTTGTGGCACACGGGATCTTAGTTGCAGCATGCGGGATCTTTGTAGAGCCATGTGGGCTTCTCTCTAGTTGTGGCGCACGGGCTTAGTTGCCCTGTGGCATGTGGGATCTTAGTTCCCCAACCAGGGATCGGACCCGCGTCCCCTGCATTGGAAGGGGGATTCTTAACCACTGGACCACCAGGGAAGTCCCTCTAATGTTATGTTATCTTTGCCCTTCCTTCCACCAGGCCCAAGCACGGTGTCATCGAATTGGGCAGAGTAAAGCTGTGAAGGTGTACCGCCTCATCACTCGTAATTCTTATGAGAGAGAGATGTTTGATAAGGCTAGCCTCAAGTTGGGATTGGATAAAGCTGTGCTTCAGTCCATGAGTGGTCGGGATGGCAACATTACTGGAGTGAGTCTTCTTAATCTCTAACTATACTTGTAACAGGTCATAGTGATGGAGGGAGACAAAAGCTATTTTTGCATAGGAACCTGACCTCTCATTTGGGTTCTCAATTATCGTTTCTTAAAATACAATAAAATGTCATGATATGGTTAGATAATATTCTCTTGTAGTTTTTTCACCTTTCTATTGGCTTTTGTAGATCCAGCAGTTCTCCAAGAAGGAGATTGAAGATCTCTTACGGAAAGGAGCATATGCAGCCATAATGGAGGAAGATGATGAGGGCTCCAAGTTTTGTGAAGAGGACATTGACCAGATCTTGTTAAGACGAACCACTACCATCACCATTGAATCTGAAGGAAAGGGTTCTACGTTTGCCAAGGTATGTTCTGTCGGTGCCAGCGGCTGAAGAAGCAGAGAGAGAGAGACAGGACTCTCTAGAACTGAATGTATTTTTTTAATGTAGTTTTTAAATATACTGGTTTCCCATTGCTCAAAAAAGTGGTATAGTCAACTTTACTGTTTCTTTGTTCCTCACTAGGCAAGCTTTGTGGCTTCTGAAAATAGGACTGATATTTCTCTGGATGACCCCAACTTTTGGCAAAAGTGGGCCAAAAAGGCTGACCTGGACATGGATCTACTCAATAGCAAGGTGAGCTTCCTTCTCCTTTAGAGAGGAAGTATTGCAGAAAACACATTACTTTCTGGAGTCTTTATAGCTGCTCTGATTCTTCAGTGCTGACCTTGGCTTATAATGATATATACAAGGGCCATTATAAAAACTTTCTACACAGGAGGCCCCAGAAAACTACTTAGATAACTACCACTTAATTTCGCTTCCTGAGTACCCGTAGATTATTTTGCATGTCCAAAAAAGAATCTCTCTTTGATTATCTACAAATGTTACATCCAAGGCTATTTCAATCTGATTGTCTTTAATTCCTTTCCCATGATCATATCGTGAAGAGAGTTACTTCTCCTTTTGTTCTCTGCATAGAATAACTTGGTGATTGACACACCTAGAGTACGAAAACAGACCCGCCACTTCAGCACTCTGAAAGATGATGACCTAGTGGAATTCTCTGATTTGGAAAGTGAAGATGATGAGCGGCCACGCTCTCGCCGACATGACCGTCATCATACCTATGGGCGCACTGACTGCTTTCGGGTGGAAAAGCACCTCCTGGTATATGGGTAAGAACCCACCTTGCCATCAGAGGTAGTGCATCTCCATCCTGATAGACACCTAGTTTGCTTTTCAAATTGGAAGCTATGGTCAAAGAGGGGATAATGGGAAAAACTTTATTCTATTACCATGTTTTTCCAAAATCTTTTTGTCTCCCACCTTTTGGGAAATGTGATTCTGAGGGACTGGGGAATATCATTGAATTAGAGTCCCCAGGAAAATATCAATATAATTTCTTTTTTTGGTTTTATTTTTTAGTTGGGGACGGTGGCGAGATATTCTGTCTCATGGACGCTTCAAGCGACGGATGACTGAAAGAGATGTGGAAACAATTTGCCGGGCCATCCTTGTGTACTGTCTTTTACACTATCGTGGGGATGAAAATATCAAAGGCTTCATCTGGGACTTGATTAGCCCTGCTGAAAATGGCAAGACAAAAGAATTGCAGAATCATTCAGGTGATTATCAAGTCTTTGCTTTTCATCTTTTTATAGGTTACCTAATCCTCTTCAGGTCCAAGGGTTTTTCTCAATCCAAGTCTTCGATCTATCCCCTTTCCCAGGTCTCTCTATCCCTGTGCCCCGTGGACGCAAGGGGAAAAAAGTAAAGTCACAAAGCACTTTTGATATCCATAAGGCAGATTGGATCCGGAAATATAACCCTGATACTCTGTTCCAAGATGAGAGTTATAAGAAGCACTTGAAACATCAGTGTAACAAGTAAGGATGGAATTTAACATACTAAAGCATTTTCCATCTCAAGCTTTCTACACTATTATTGAGCCAGTTCTTTCTCTGTCCCTTCTAGGGTCCTGTTGCGGGTACGAATGCTATACTATCTGAGACAGGAGGTTATTGGAGACCAGGCAGAGAAGGTGTTAGGGGGTGCTATTGCCAGGTAAAGTTATGCTGTATTTTTCTTTATGCCATGGCTTATTGCAGAAAAGATTGGTGTACTTATTTCATTCTAAATTATTTTTGGGATACCTGATAATTAAGATCTGTATATCAGGTCTTCAGTCCTATACAGTCAGCCTTTTGTATCCATGGGTTTTGCATCCTTTTGATCCACGGTTAGTTGGATCCATGGATATGAAGGGCCATCTGTATTCATTGTACGACACCATTTTATATAGGGGCTTGAACATCCATGGATTTTGGTATCTGGGGGGACTCCTGGAACCAATCCTCTTCGGATACTGAGGGACAGCTGTTCTTGATACCCGTGGAAGGAAATAGGCAGATGTATGACCATTTAAATTAATAGATAAAAGAAGATACCTGTAATAATCTTCCCAAGGATTGTCTACTTTAATTTCCTGCATTGCTATGCTAACTCTGCCTCTTATACCTTTAGTGAGATTGACATATGGTTCCCAGTAGTGGATCAGCTGGAGGTTCCAACAACATGGTGGGACAGTGAGGCTGATAAGTCCCTGCTCATTGGAGTCTTTAAGCATGGTAGGTATCTGCTCTTATTAGTCTGTTCTTTTCCCATTGTAGATTTATGTCCACAGATGAGATATTTAGCAAAATGCTCATGACCAATAATTATGTTTGAGTGGGAAACTAGTCCTTAAATATCCAGAGCCATTAGTTCCTATGAATAAATGTTTAAGAAAGACCAGATGGGGCTTCCCTGGTGGCGCAGTGGTTGAGAGCCCGCCTGCCGATGCAGGGGACACAGGTTCGTGCCCCGGTCCGGGAAGATCCCACATGCCGCGGAGAGGCTGGGCCCGTGAGCCATGGCCGCTGAGCCTGCGCGTCCGGAGGAGCCTGTGCTCCGCAACGGGAGGGGCCGCAACAGTGAGAGGCCCGCGTACCGCAAAAAAAAAAAACAAACAAAAACAAAAACAAAAAAAAAACCAGATGGATAGTTAAATCCCAAGGTAGGGAGTCTCCCATTTGTTCTCTAATCACTGTTAACAATCTGTATGTAGTGGTATCTTAAGTTAAGCTTCCACAATCCAGGGAAATAATGCATGTCCACTCTTGTTAATAATAACCATGTTTAATTTGTATGACTTTCCTGTGGCTTGCTGGAAGTGTTCTTGTATAACATCTTATTTGTCTAAATATTCAGCGGTCACTCTCACGTAGATGTGAACAACCATGCTTGAGTGAAACAAATATAGAGTATAAAAAGGGAGAAAACTCCCTTTTCAGTCTTGCCTAATAACAAATTCCAGGCATTAAAAGCAGTAAGTGCTAACTTCCAGCCTAGTGACTTAGTGATTTGGAATATCATTTCTTTTTTAATATACTTTCACGTTTACTTCTGTAAGATAAAAGTAGTGGTACTTAATTCACATTTTTGACATGTTTAATTGGATAGGAAAAACTGTGAGCATTTGTAGTCTTAGATTTACTTGTAAGACACAGAGGCTTTAGAAGAGTCCAAACATCCTGAAGTGTGTTCATCATTCATCAAACATTCAGAGTGCCTGTTTGTTTGCAGGTGCAGATATCTTATCCTTTATTTGAAAATGTGTGACCTAGTTCTAAATCATTTAAACTTTTAAAATTTCCTCACTTATGTATTGATAGTAAGAATGATGATAAAATATTACCCGTTAAATGGCTAAGTAAATCTATCACCATTCTCTATAAACACCGATTAAATTCCTGTTTTCAGTAACTAGTGATAAAACTCTTTGTGACTCTAAATTGCTGTAGAAATGTTAAATATCGTACTGTAACCCAATAGCTATCGAAGTTAAAATTTTCACTATATTTTGCATTATGATACCAAAGGAGCCCACATTGTTATTCCAGCAGCATACGAAGCATGCTTACATAAAGGCAGAATGAATCTCTGATTTTCTTCAAATTATGGCTCTTTTTCTTCTAGGCTATGAAAAATATAATACTATGAGGGCAGACCCAGCCTTGTGCTTCCTGGAAAAGGCTGGCCGACCAGATGACAAAGCCATTGCAGCAGAACATCGAGTGTTGGATAATTTTTCTGACATAGTGGAAGGGTAAGCATTAGTGTTTAGTTCTCTTAAAGCTCTGTGTCCACCCTATGAAGGGTATTTGTTGCTTGTACTAAGAGATAACTCTAGCCTTGACTGAACCCATTCGGATTCTTAATGGTGGTTTTACTCATGAATGATAAATTCTTAATAAACAGACCAGCAGAAAGGTCTCCATAAACTGGCCTAAAACCATACATCGCAGTATGATGCAACTAAGGGTGAAAATTATTGTTATTCCCAAATGGCTTATTTGACGTTCTATTCAGTTTTCTCTGCAATGCTTTTCTGTACAGCCGTAGTAGCTGAGAGGATAACTGGTTCTCTTGAAAGATAGTAGTCATGCAGCAATCCCATGCCACTTATATGATAGAGCCTCAGGAAATTTTAGCCCTGGTTTATCTCCCAGTGGCGGCTGACACATAAAGCTGTTACTCTGCCTGGATACATGCCTCGATGATGAGTTGCCATGCTAATACTGAGCCACCAGGTAGGGCATTGTTGCCCTGGTTTGGGTGCCAGTGAGTTTAACAAAACTTCTCATGTGGAGACCTGAGGGGCATGTGAAATAGTTGGCTTAGTTGATGAATACCCTCCCAGTCCTTTGTGATTGAGAGATTTCTCTTTGATGATCACAACCTCAGTTTGCCTAGTATAGGACCCTCAAAGGAAATTGGCTTGTTTATTTATTGCAAATCATTTATTACATCATCCTTCTGCTCAGTAGAGCAAAGTATCAATAGTAAAAATAAACAAGCAAGCATAGACCATTCAAATGAAGTAATAAAAGTAAATACTAGTTGGGAAGGAGGGGGAAAATGGGTTAAACAATATAAAGAGCTAGTAAGAGAAAGGAAATGTGCTGGTCAAAGTGTTTCTTTTAAAGTCAAACAATTTAGAACTGAACTTTGTCATTTTCTCATGCCTCTGGATGATTTTAGGGTTGACTTTGATAAAGATTGTGAAGATCCTGAATATAAACCACTCCAGGGTCCCCCAAAGGATCAAGATGATGAGGTGAGGAATTCTCATTTGAGTCCAGCTTTTCTCTATTACTAAATAGTATTCTCCTATTCCCTGAATCATGAAGTATATTAATTTATAATACAAAATGGAAAGTACCATTTGAGAATATAAAGTATTAATGGAGAGGATTTTAACACCAGCTGGGGGAGATCAGGTATGGCTTTGTGGAGGAGGTGGGACCCAAGCTGGACAATGAAGTATATTATTTGACTACATAATTCCTGAGTCCCACTGTCTTCAAGCCTTTGATAAGAACTGATTTTTCAGGTTTTATTTTCATATTCTTTTAGTTGGTTGCTTCCAATTTTCTGTAAGGGTTCCTTTCATTAGAAAATTTTCTGGATACCTTGGTGCCATAGAAGGACACACACGAGAAAGTGATTTCAGAGTGCCAATTTTACCCCCTTTTCCTCCCCTCTCCATCCTGCGGGGTGGATCTCCTTCTCTAGGGTGATCCCTTGATGATGATGGATGAGGAGATCTCAGTTATAGATGGAGATGAAGGTAAACTTCTAAGTCAACTAGTACAATTTTGTGTGGGCTGGTGGGGTTGGGGGACTGACTGAATTCTGTCCTTTCCTGGGATACCAGAGAGCTTTGCCTTTGGGTGGGTTGAGATACCAGTTATCTCTACTACCTTTCCTGTACTTCCTGTTTATTCTACTTTGCTGCCCACAGCCCAGGTGACCCAACAGCCAGGCCATCTATTCTGGCCTCCAGGCTCTGCTTTGACAGCTAGGCTTCGGCGCCTAGTTACAGCCTATCAGCGCAGCTACAAGAGAGAACAGATGAAGATAGAGGCTGCAGAACGTGGGGATCGGAGAAGGCGGCGTTGTGAGGCAGCCTTCAAGCTAAAAGAAATTGCACGGCGGGAGAAACAGCAACGGTAAAATATGGCTGGGAATTTGAACTGAGCTGTAAGCTTGTCTTCTGCTATGGGCGCTATATTGAAAAGCATCTTAGGAAGGATTATTTGGAATTCCCTAAGAGGGACCATCTTTTTTGTCTTTGTTACACCTCTACGACGTAAAACCACACTTAATCGTAACTCCCAGGAAGATCTCATATGTAGGCATCCTCATTGAGTTGTTTGTTTGCATCATTTTCCCCCTTAGCTTGCTAATTCTTAAATTCTTACATGTTATAGAGTACCTCTTCCTACCTCTTCTGCTGTCTTCTGGGGCTTTTTTTTTTTTTTTTTTTTTTGCCCCAACTTACATTTTTTTGCGCATTCAGATATTCTAAGCCATACTAAGAAGTAACCATTTCCTGTGTTCTGATCACTGTTGCCTGATTCCTCTTCCCTTTGTAGATGGACAAGGCGTGAACAAACTGATTTCTATCGAGTAGTTTCTACCTTTGGTGTGGAGTATGACCCCGACACCATGCAGTTCCATTGGGATCGATTCCGCACTTTTGCCCGACTGGACAAAAAAACAGATGAAAGCCTTACCAAGTATTTCCATGGCTTTGTGGCCATGTGCCGCCAAGTGTGCCGCCTTCCCCCAGCAGCTGGTGATGGTAAGCAAGACTGAAGCGTCTTGGGTGAGTGGGGATGGATTGTGACAGAACCAACTCTTGGTTCATTTCTTCTTCCACCCTTATCTCTTGCAGAACCCCCAGACCCTAATCTGTTCATTGAGCCCATCACTGAGGAAAGGGCCTCACGGACTCTCTATCGTATTGAATTGCTTCGGCGCTTACGGGAACAAGTTTTATGCCACCCTCTTTTGGAAGATCGGCTGGCATTATGTCAGCCTCCAGGTCCTGAATTGCCCAAATGGTGGGAGCCCGTTCGGCATGATGGGGAGCTTCTACGAGGGGCAGCCCGCCATGGGGTGAGCCAAACAGACTGCAACATCATGCAGGACCCAGACTTCTCTTTTCTGGCTGCCCGTATGAATTATATGCAGAACCATCAGGCAGGAGCACCAGCTCCATCCCTATCACGCTGCTCTACTCCACTGCTACACCAGCAGTATACCTCGCGCACTGCCTCACCACTGCCCCTGCGCCCAGATGCTCCTGTTGAAAAGCCACCCGAGGAGACAGCTGCCCAGGTCCCCAGTCTGGAGAGTCTGACTTTAAAGCTAGAGCATGAGGTGGTGGCCAGGAGCCGACCAACCCCACAAGACTATGAGATGCGAGTAGCCCCCTCTGATACTACCCCTCTGGTTTCCCGGAGTGTTCCACCAGTCAAACTGGAGGATGAGGATGATTCAGACTCTGAGCTGGACTTGAGCAAGCTGTCACCATCATCCTCTTCTTCCTCATCCTCATCCAGCTCCAGCTCCAGCACTGATGAGAGTGAGGACGAGAAGGAAGAGAAGCTAAGTGAGTGCATGTGACAGGCTGTTGGCCCTCTTCCCCATTCCCCCCCACCCCCGCTCTTTCCCTTCTTTTCTAAATGCATCCTCTGAGATTCAGAAATTGATGTGATAGAATATCGAAGGAGATCTGTTATACTTAGGGCCTTTATTTAAAGCCCATGTAATACCATTCCTATATAACTTTATTCTTCCACCTTTGCTCACACATTCTGTATGCTCTCTAGCTGCTGACCGGTCCCGCTCAAAGCTCTATGATGAAGAAAGTCTCCTGTCCCTCCCTATGTCCCAAGATGGATTTGCAAATGAAGATGGAGAACAAATGACCCCTGAGCTGCTGCTGCTACAAGAAAGACAAAGAGCTTCTGAGTGGCCCAAGGTAACAGCCTCATTCCTGGACATGTCGAGTCTAAAAATACAGTGTGACATATACAGAGAACAAGGAATAATAGATGGTTCTGGGTTTCTTTGATTGTGTTTAGTGCTACATGTTTTTTTCGTGAAACTCTTCCCAGTTGACTTTGGGATCTGATACTCTTCCCTCCCTCCTGTCTGACTTATGATTTTTAATTATCCTGATAATGATAGAACTATTTTTTGTCACAGGATCGCATAGCTAGTACTCAGGCCCTAACTGATTTCTTTTTCCCCACTCAGGATCGTGTCCTGATAAACCGTATTGACCTCGTCTGCCAGGCCGTACTCTCAGGGAAGTGGCCTTCTAGCCGCCGGAGCCAAGAAATGGTAACAGGAGGAATTTTGGGGCCAGGCAACCACTTGCTAGACAGTCCCTCATTGACTCCAGGAGAATATGGTGACTCTCCGGTCCCCACACCACGAAGTAGCAGCGCAGCTTCCATGGCAGAGGAGGAAGTGTCCGCTGTCACCACAGCGGCAGCTCAGTTCACCAAACTTCGCCGAGGCATGGATGAGAAGGAGTTTACAGTTCAGATCAAAGATGTAAGCTGAGCATCTAGGCATTGGGAAGTGAGGAAGGAGTCTGTAATTCTTGCTGACTAGCTGTCCGAACATAATACTAAGCTCGTTTGGCCCACTGACTTTAAAAATGAGAGAAGAAAAAAGTTAGTGCTCACAAAGATCCATTTAGGAAAAGTCACTGCACTAAAGGAAGGGATCTTATCTTGACTTGTATCTCCTGAGGACTAGATTAAAAGAAAACCATATCTTTAAAAGAAATTTAATTGACACAAGGGTTCTTTTGAGTGGCTCATTTCTGGAGCCTAGAAACCTAGTTTTTAAAAATTGAAATCAAACTGTGGAAAAGCTATTAAAGTGATGCCCAAGTATTATGGGCCTTATTAAGTTAAAAATAAAAAGGAATCATTCCTACTGAAATTAAATCCGTATTGTTTTATGGATGGAACATTTTATTTTTCCTGATGGTCTTCCCTAATGAACCCTAGCAGCTGGTCATTAAGTACTCAATAAGAAAATTTTTTGAAATTAGTGTGTGACAGGAATATCAGGATTTTGCCCCTGTGATGAGTTGCCATGCTAATACTGAGACACCAGGTAGGGGATCTTTTCCCTGCATTGGGTGTTGTTGAGATAACTTCTACTTCTCTTAAATCTACCTGAGGGGCACTAGGTCAAGAAATGAAATCTAAGGAAAAAATATATGTCTTCTTGTATTTCTAATTTCTACCCATTAGTCAATGGCCTTTCTTCTCACCATCACTGAACCAGAGGATGACCCTTACCCTAAGTCCCCCAAACTTGATTTTTATTTTAAAAACATGCCATATGATGTCTTGGGTGGGTGGGTTGTCTTCCTAGGAGGAAGGATTGAAGTTAACATTCCAGAAGCACAAGTTGATGGCTAATGGAGTAATGGGAGATGGACATCCTCTTTTTCATAAGAAGAAAGGGAACAGAAAGAAGCTAGTTGAGGTAAGTGGTAGAGAAAGTCTTTAATATGATGATTAGATAAAATATTTTTGTTCCCAGTAATTGATGAAGGCAGTTGGGATTGAGGGAGTAGAAGATATTATTTTATAGCTACCATTGGCTCTGCTCCCCCTCCCTCCCTACCCAAAAGAAGAGTATGTGCTCATGGGGGTGGATTCTGGGTTTGCAGCTGGAGGTGGAGTGCATGGAAGAGCCTAATCACCTTGATGTGGACCTGGAGACCCGGATCCCTGTCATCAATAAGGTGGATGGGACTTTGCTGGTGGGTGAGGATGCCCCTCGCCGGGCTGAACTGGAGATGTGGTTACAGGGTCATCCAGAGTTCGCTGTCGATCCCCGATTTCTAGCGGTGAGTGGCAGTTCCATGCAGCAAGATTTAAAGTCATTCCCTTGGTATTTAAGCTGTGTGAGAGGGAGGAAGCATGCCATATATTATGTCATCGTTTCTCCATTGGCAAAATAAGAGTAATTATACTTAGTCTTCCTACTTCACAGAGTTGTTGTGAGGATCAAAATAATGTTACAGTACTTGTTAAACTAAATGCTAGGCAAATATTTACCATTGAACTATTACATAATGGCCTAATTATTTTGGAGAAGTCTGCTTCATGGCAGTTTTCCAGTAGGACTGATCCTTAATTTATCCACACAATAAGCATTTATGGTCAAAGTAGACACTAGTACCTTAATGATTACTCCAGAGAAGATTTTTTTATTCCTTTAGGATAACTGCAGCTTTTCTATTGCAGTATATGGAGGATCGCAGAAAACAGAAGTGGCAGAGATGTAAAAAAAATAATAAGGCAGAATTGAACTGTTTGGGAATGGAACCAGTACAGACAGCTAACTCTAGGAATGGAAAAAGGGTGAGTGAGACTTGAGGTATTACCACTCTGTTCCCACACTAGATGTGACTAGAGAAATTATTTAATGTTATTTATCTTTTTTCCAGCATATGTTTGAGAAAATTTATCTTCAGTTCACAAAGAAAGAAACCATACTATTTTTATTGGTATTTTTACAGTCCTGTGGCATCGTCATCTCTAGAAGAGCATAAAATTCTAAAAGCTAACTTTAGCACTTTAAGCATATTAAAATGTAAGAATTAGTAAGATGTCTTAGAAAATTCAAGGCTTTATCCTGCTGTTCTACTGACTAGGGGATTTTAGGCAGATCCTTTAACTTTTTCAATTTGCATATCCTGAAAAGTTGAGGGTTTGGAGCAGATAATCTCTTAAAAGTTTTATGATTCTATATATTTTAGAAGTGATTTGGGGAATTCCCTGGCGGTCCAGTGGTTAGGACTCTGCACTTTCACTGCTGAGGGCCTGGGTTCAATCCCTGGTTGGGGAACCTGCAAGCCATGCAATGCAGCCAGAAAAAAAAAAGAAGTGATTTGGGACCTACTAAAGAAAACAGTCATGGGGTTTCCAACATAGAAGAGGTTGAGAACCACTAATAATATGCCAGAAATGGAAAAAGAAAATTATGTTTTATAGTTTATAATAATAATTTTGGTCATGAGTTAATTCCATTATTTTCAGATGTACTTATACATTTATCATGGTTATAGACTGGGTAGATTAAGAACCCATAATCCTTTCCATCAAAATATAACTGCAAAAGTTTCTCTTGGCTCTGTTTGCTTTACTTTGGACAATAGTCGTATTGTTTAAACATGAACATATATAAATCATGGTTTGGTTTGGTAAGCATTTAAAATGGACTAGCACTTTATGTCTACTCACTTTAATCATTCCCATTTGATCTTTTATATACATCTTTATATGTATGTGATATATACATAAAACCACACGGTTTATCTTTTAACAAAATTTCCAAATGAAAAATATGTCTTTTGCATTTAACAAATTGTGAGAAGAACATTATTTTGCACATAATATATACTTATTTGTGAGGTGAATTTATAAGGCTTATTTATTATTTTTATATTGGTGAAAGTGGTTTCATATAAATATTGTTACCATGGAAGAGTGTTTTAATTTACTCTCTTAGCCTCCATGGTACCAAGGGTGTAATATGCAGAATGGTTGATATGGGAGGCTGATGGCGAGGAGGCTGATACCTTCTCTGTCTTGAATTTAACATTATATAGCAGCCTGTAAGGAAGGCTTTTCCTCCAGGATTACCTATTTTTACCTCAAGTACTTTTTGCACTGTTTTTTTTTTGTTGTTGTTGTTGTTGTTTTTTGCGGTACGCGGGCCTCTCACTGTTGTGGCCTCTCCTGTTGCGGAGCACAGGCTCCGGACGCGCAGGCTCAGCAGCCATGGCTCACGGGCCTAGCCGCTCCGTGGCATGTGGGATCTTCCCGGACCGGGGCACGAACCCGTGTCCCCTGCATCGGCAGGTGGACTCTCAACCACTGCGCCACCAGGGAAGCCCATGCGCTTCTTTATAGTCAGTTGATAACTCTAAGAAAAAAGATCATAGGAAATCACAGAAAATTATAATGTGATTAGTACAGAATTCTTACTGCAGAATTGATGGCGTATCTAGCACTATATCATTACCGGACCCTACAGTGATTTGGTGCTGTTACAGTGACATTTTAAAGCCTAAACAAATAGAGTTTTGAGATGTTTGTTTTCTCCAGGTCAGAAAGGTCAGGCTTAGATTGGGCAAGTCCAGAGACACAGGTACTAATTGTCTGAGTTTATTGCCAGTTTACCCAGTACTGTACTTAGGTCTAGCAAAGTAATAAGTTCCAGCTTCAGAGAACTTAAACAAAATTTATAGTGAGACCATCTAGATGAAGCAATTTAAAATTCAGCAGATACATAAGTTTTTTTATAAATGTGGAAAAAAACGTATTTTAGTAAATTTGGTAAGGAGCTACCCCATAATCTTTTTGGTGTTCCGGACATCCAGAATCTTAATCTGGTCTAAAGGATAGTATTGTAAATGTCGATATTGTCGTGCTGTACTTCACATGGTAAGATCATATGAACAGCCTGCCATCAGTAAAGCATACTGTGCAAGTACTGACTCATTCACTGTCGTATTCAGGCCGCTTATTTACAAAGGTGAATAATTTTGAAATGGTTGGCCGGAGTAAAGGTACAGTGTAGTCATGGAAGAAAATCAAAGCTCTGGTTCACATGAGTGTCAGTGTCAAATCCTTGCTCTTGGCTTCAGCATTATAATGCTTCAACCAGCTACATCCTGCTTTTCCTCTTCCCCATTACCATCAAGCCTCATCTGACTAGTTTTGCCCCTGCTAAAGATAGATTGAGTGAAAAAGCATTTGTATGCTAGGACTCTGTTGATTTTTTTTTTCCTTCCTTTCTTTTTACTATCTTCTGTTCCTTCCTCCCAGGGTCATCATGCTGAAACAGTGTTCAACCGGGTTTTGCCAGGGCCTGTTGCACCGGACAGCAGCAAGAAGCGGGCCCGTAGGATGCGACCAGACCTTTCTAAGATGATGGCCCTGATGCAGGGTGGAGGCACTGGGTCCCTGTCTCTGCATAATACCTTCCAACACAGCAGTAGTGGCCTGCAGTCTGTGTCATCTCTGGGTCACAGCAGTGCCACTTCTGCGTCTTTGCCTTTTATGCCGTTTGTGATGGGTGGTGCAGCATCATCCCCTCATGTAGACTCCAGCACCATGCTTCATCACCACCACCATCACCCCCACCCCCACCATCACCACCATCACCATCCAGGCCTGAGAGCCACTGGCTACCCTTCTTCACCAGCCACTACCACCTCTGGTACTGCCTTGAGGTTGCCACCACTGCAACCTGAGGAGGATGAGGACGATGAGGATGAAGATGATGATGATGATTTATCTCAGGGCTATGATAGCTCAGAAAGGGACTTCTCACTCATTGATGATCCTATGATGCCAGCCAACTCAGACTCCAGCGAAGATGGTGATGACTGAAGCCCCATCATGGTCCCCATCACTTGGGTGGCTGCTGTATTTTCATTTACTCTGGCCCTTGGACTGTGGAAAAGTGGGAGGGGCAGGGGAGATGTGGGGAAACCCAGGACTCCAGGAGGTGAAAAGGAAGAAGAAAACTTGTACCTGATTGCTTCCAAATTTGAGAGGATTGGCTGGGCAGGGGAACTCCTAAAACAATACATGACTACTTCCTCGTTTCTGGGGAAGGAAAGGAGACTAGAGCAGCTGATGTGCTCACCCCTCCCTAGACACCTCCATTAACCACAGACTATGTAGCGCTGGCACTAGCCTCCGGCAGAGCCTGTTCCTGACCGAACTGTGGATACAGCTGGAGGGTCAGGAACTGTTACCTTACTTCCCCTTGGCATTAATAAATTTAAGTTAATCCTTTCCCACTCTTCCCTTGTTCTATATTTGCTCAAACCCAATATATTAATTTTAAGAGTTGATGTTCACGATGGGTAATTTCAACATCACTTTCCTAAAGTTCATTACTGTTCATGCGGAGTTACCTTGGATAGGGCAGACAAGTCATCCGTACTCCATTGAAGGGTTATATATAAGCTTAGGCTCTCCACCTTACCAAAGGCAAGGAAACGATCTAAGCTAAATGGCAGGCAAAATGTTCCAGATTCAAACTCCAAGTTCTTAGATGAAAAGGAAGAATTTCGTCAAGACCCACGTACATTTTGTTTCGAATTAAATAACGGTGCTTTGGGGAAGCCTAAGAATGGTGTGACTTCATGAACTGCGGCAAGGGGACTGACTGGAAGGACGCGGTCACGACTTGGCGGGGGGTGCATTCTATAAATTCCCTCAAGCCTTTTGTTTCCTTTGACCCTTCCCCTATCACCCTGGCGCTCAAATGAAGCCTGGGCATTTAATTTCCCTTTCTATGGCGAAGCCCTTCCCCCGTGGCGCCGGCCCTAGTTTAGTCTTACGGGCAAGGTGGGCTCCTCTCCCAGGTTTGAGCTCTCTGTCCGCCCGGAGCCCCTGACCCAGCGTCCTGGCACCGAAGATCCTTCCAGCCCTGAAGCAGCAGAGGCTTTTACTTCCGCACCTTTTCTAGGACAGGAACGGACCGAGTTACGCTGCAGTCTTCCCGCTCCTACCCCACGCCAGACCGCGCTCTTTCCGCTTCCCCTTCCTTTGGGTGGGGCCACTGCACCCGCGCGCGGCAGCTTGTGTGGGGCGGGGCCGGCACGTCAGGACTCCCGCCTCCTTCGCAGTGCCCAGCGGCGGTCGCCGCCGCTGCCGCCACCGCCGCCGCCGCCGCCGCCGCCTCGGCAAGGAGTCCGAGCGCCTGGAAACCGCGGCCTGGCAGAGAGTAAGGGCGGGTGCAGGGGGTCACGTGATGACGTCGACTCTCGTGCGGCTGTTGCTAAATTGACAAGAAAACCCCGCGAAAATCTGAACTCTTTTTGCGTTACATATTTTGTTGTTTTCCCCACTCTCTTCCATCCTCTCCTCCCCCTAACCTCCGAAAGAAGGATTTAAAAAAAAAAAAAAAAAAAAAAAAAAAAATCCCAAGCGCTGCTGGGACCCGGAAGCGGAAAGGGCATCTTTGAGGCCGATACTTCCGGGTCACTGGGCGAGTGCGGGATTCCAGGGCCGAGAGAGGGTGGCGGAGCCGGGACCTCGCGTGATTCTCGGAACCCGAGGAGGAGCGGCGTCTGTGGCTATGGCTGTAACTCTGGATAAAGACGCTTATTACCGGCGAGTGAAGAGACTGTACAGCAATTGGAGGGTGAGATAGATCCCGTAATTTACCCTAGGGAGCCCCCTTTGCCATCCCATAATAACCCCGTTTCTCGGCGCCTTTTTTCCCCTTTCCGTCGGGAATTCCCGGGTTCAGTGTCGTGCCGCTTTAGTTGCTCCAGGATCATTCACCGCAGGCGGCTCCGAGCGCCGCCCAGTAACAGGGAATCCCCCCGGCAATCACCCTACCCTGCGGCCACCACCATCTTCCCTGCGTGCCAGCCCCCGTCAGGCATAACAACCACCTCTCGTAGTTTCTTCCCGCCCTAGGAGAGGCATCATCATCCTTCCCTCCCACTCCGTGATCAAGTCTTGCTGCCCCCTCCTGCAGTGTTCGCACACACCCACGCACTCGCTCTGTCCTCCCAGAACCACAGTGTTGCGCCCCAGGTCCCGCCAGAATTACAACCATTTCGTCAAGGATGGATGGAGGGTCCAAGAGAATGTGAATCGGGCTCGGCGTTTATCGTTTGCGGGGCTGTTGCTGGAGTTAAAAAAAGAAATACTGTTCACGCGCAACCGCCCCATGTTCTGGGCCCTGCTGTGGGCAACACAGAAAGCTAACGCTGAAAACCTGCAGGCTTTAGTTAATACAAAAAACGATGTGTTGCCTAAAACCTCATTAGTTTTCCTCCTTGGTTGAGTATCCAGGGCACGTGTTCAGAAAAAGAGCTGTTGCAGTTCCCAGTCTTTTAGGGATTGGGCATTTTTGCTGCTTGAAAAAGTCCCCAGTTAACGATTTTATTTTTATGCTGGTAAGTTATCAATTCAAACATTTGATTGTATCCTGTGGTGCATTCTGAGCTATCTAGCTTAAGTCTGGCTTCTGAACTCTGTCATTCAGGGAAGATAAAACTAATGAAGGCTTTTTCAAATCTGAAAAGCGTCCTGACAAAAATGATCAGTTCTGATTTCAGCATTGTAAATTGCCTTTCAAACTGATCTTCTAAAAACTAAGCTATTAAAATTGGTCATTTCCCTACCATTCATATTAAAGGTACCTGTGCATGTTTCATCTTTTGAGCATAAATGCATTAGATAATTGAAAATAAAATGGGTTCTTTGCATTTTATGAGAAGCAAAAATAAGGACTCTATGCTAGACAAAAGCTGAACATAAATTTTATTTTAAAATTTTTTATTGGTTAATTTCTACCAGATGTTTTTACAGTTTCTCTCACTGTCACATTTTAAAGTTTGAATGTAATCCGTATTAGAAAAACTCTTTCTAAATGTCCAGATATTTCCTAAAGTACTATTGTACAAGTAATAATCAAAAGCCCTCTCTTCCACCTATAGACCCCAAAATTACCTTTGCTGTGGTGGTTGCTTCTAGTCCCAGTGATTCAGAGTTTATTAAATTATCCTCTCTAGACCATGTATGGAAGCTAAGATTAATTTAGAGCTCAAAGCTCCTCTACATGATAGGTGAGCGCAAAGCATGAAACTAGGAAAAGCTTGAGGCCTGGAGACAGATTGGCAAACTTAATGTCAAATGACAGTTTTTAAATCCATGAAAGTTATTGGCACCCATTTTTTTGTTTGCTTCTCAAAAATCATTAAAATTTATCTTGGCCTTCCTGTCATTTGAAAGGAGCATGTTAGACTTTAATAAGATCTTGGTGTTACAAAGTTACAAGCCAAATCAATGTAAAAATGTACTCATTAGCAAAACTTGTGGTGTATCATTATGAAAAATCTTATTTGAATAGACTTTCTGC
Organism: Physeter macrocephalus; assembly: GCF_002837175.3. Classification (NCBI taxonomy): domain Eukaryota; kingdom Metazoa; phylum Chordata; class Mammalia; order Artiodactyla; family Physeteridae; genus Physeter; species Physeter macrocephalus. Next base: position 106,259,459 of record NC_041224.1, on the reverse strand, counting down.
TTTTTTATAACTGTAAATTTTAACAACTATGCCTAGAACCCACCTGTAGAATTTCTTTATGCATTGTCGTTCCAGGTTGCAGTACTTTGATTCTGATCTGCTTAACCAAAGATCATAGTTTTCTGGGATAAGTTCTGGTTGCTTATCCTCTTAGCTGCAGCAGGAAAATAGTGAAATGTACAGGTGCAAGCTATATTTGTTTTTCTACATTATTTTTTTTTTGAATAAGAAAACTGGCATTGAAATGAGAATAACTTGAAGTTAACTATATAAATTCCAAGCCTTGTGTTTGTCAGCTCCCATCTATGAAGAAATCTCTGTTACGACAAAAATTAACTAAAAGATGAGTTTGGGCTCCACACCCACTTTTAATTAATTATTTATTTATTTATTTGACTGCGTTGGGTTTTTGTTGCTGCGTGCAGACGTTCTCTAGTTGCAGCGAGGGGGGCTACTCTTGGTTGCGGTGCAAGGGTTTCTCATTGCAGTGGCTTCTCGTTGCAGCGCGCAGGCTCTAGGCGCGCAGGCTTCAGTAGTTGTGGCACGCGGGCTCAGTAGTTGTGGCGCACGGGCTTAGTTGCTCCACGGCATGTGGGATCTTCCCGGACCAGGGCTCGAACCCGTGTCCCCTTCATTGGCAGGCGGGTTCTTAACCACTGCGCCACCAGCAGAGTCTCTCCCCACACCCAGTTTTAAGTTTTAGATACCCTTAAGCATTAGCCTCTCAGAACTGTGTGGGTGCTTGTGGTAGCTCCAACGCTCTTCAACTACCTAGAGTTATAGAGCACCAAAAGGCTACCAATCTTTTTTTTTCTTTTTCTTTTTTTAAATAAGAGTAGGAGCTAATGTGTTTCCTAATCTCATCTATGCAACTTGAGTTTGGCTAAGGTACATTTTGTGAGGCTATTGTAACTAAGATGTATCTCTTAATCACAATTTTCATAACTTACATCCCCCAAACAGTTGCAGTATCACACATTTCTGTTTGAGTAGAAATTTCTAAAGCATTAAACGTTATACCTGAGTAAATAGTGTCATTTTAGGGATAAGAAAATGGGCTCAGCCAGAAATGAAACAGGAGACCTCCGTTGTGACTAAAACTTATTATTTATGACTCTTTCTGGATGTTTGAGTCTAGTCTAGTCCTGCCTCTTTTTTTTTTTAATTAATTAATTAATTTAATTTATTTATTTTTGGCTGCGTTGGGTCTTCCTTGCTGCGTGCGTGCTTTCTCTAGTTGCGGCGAGCGGGGGCTACTCATTGTGGTGGCTTCTCTTGTTGCGGAGCATGGGCTTTAGGCACGCCGGCGTCCCTAGCTGTGGCTCTGGCTCTAGAGCGCAGGCTCAGTAGTTGGGGCGTATGGGCTTAGTTGCTCCGCGGCATGTGGGAACTTCCTGGACCAGGGCTTGAACCCTTGTCCCCTGCATTGGCAGGAGGATCCTTAACCATTGTGCCAGCAGGGAAGCCCGCCTGTCATTTTTTTAAATGAGAACTGCTCCGAGCAGAAAGGGTTTGCAGCACCTGTCTGTTCTGCTTTAGAGAACCCCAGGTGATGGTATTGGATCATGAGCATCAGCTGGGGGCTTCTCCTCTGTCTTCTTATACTTACTGGGTCCATATTCAGGGCTTCCCAGCCTTTTCATGATTGTGATTGTTTTTAACCAAGTGATAGAATTAGTCCTGCATAGGATACAAGGGGGTAGGTTACCCACCATCCTGGGGTCCCAGCTGCTTTGAGAGCTGAGGGAGTACTGTATCCATGCACACCTATAACTCATTTGAGACCTACCTATTAGGACATCCTGCTGTGTGTGTGAACCTTGACTTCAGTCATCTGCCTTTTAACCCAAATGAGTTCCATAAAAAATCAGAATAGCAGCTGTTTTCAAAAGGAATGCTGATCCATTGCATTCATTCATATGGTGCTGCACTACTGGTCAGGATTGAGGAGTGAGTGGCTCCAGCCTCAAAAAGGAAGTTTGTGCCTGTGGCGAAAACTAATAACCTATAGTGTCAGTGTTTCTCTTGAGTGGCGATTTCTGGCTCTTTGCTGATTTTTGTTGTGGACAAGTTTCTTGTTCTGAATTGCTCTCTAAGACTAGGCAGTAATCTTTTGTGGCTTAGGAAGGTTCTTTAAAATATGGGCAATTTCCATACTACTTTCAACAGATAACGGCTTGCTTCTACCCATCTCAGTTCATTATGGCTCATTTATCTCTGGCGTGAGCTAGAGAAAGGTTTAAATAATGCTTTGGTTTCTTGAGTGAAGAGGAAGGCTAGATGGAAGTAAATGCCTGGGCAGGTTAGGATTCATTTATTCTTGCTTACTCAAATTTTTATTTATTTTTTATCACTGTTACCAATTGCAGTGCCTGGCGTGTAGTAGGCACTCAGTGAATGATGGTAACTTGATTTCTGAGCTCTCATGCATTCCTTTCTTGGTTTGAAGAGATTTTTATGGAGACTGTACTCAGGGTGATCATAAGTCCTGCCTTCCTTGGAACTGTTCACCTGTTGTACATATGTAATTAATGGCATACTTTTTTATTCTCAAAATTGTCTCAGTTTGGGTGATGAATTAGATCGGTATCTTAGCTATAACTAGAGACTTCAAAAGTGTTTCGTGTTTTAATACAGTACCCCTTTGGTTCAAAGGAAGATAGTTGTTCCTCTGCTGCAGTATTTCCCCAACTTTTATCATTCAGATACCACCTTCACAATTTTTGCCGATTCCTTACCACTTATATTATTTACCTTGCACTTTAAAAAATCAGTTTTAATCAAGTAATACATGCATAAGTTTTAAAAAACCAAATAGTTCTAAAAGCCTTAATAAAAACCAGTCACCTGCCCCAGAAGCACCCACTTTCCAGTTCTTCAGTTTCTTTCATATTTTGAAGTAATATCTATATACTGCTATTTCTTGATTTATCAGTTGTAGATATTAACTCTTGTTTTGGTAGATTAGGATTGAAATTTAACTCTCTTATACCATCATATTCATTCCAGGTTCCCTACCTCCTGACACTTCCTGTAAATTTTCTTCTTGACACAGTTATGAAAAATTTCAGCATACAGAAAGGTAAAAGAAATTTCCAGTAAGAACCCATGTACCCCCACCTAGTTTACACAATTAATATTTTATCATACTTGCTTTATCACATATCCATTCCTCTTGATAAGTTTTTTTCCCCCACAAATTTTAGTAAAATCAGTCAGTTTACATTGTTATACTCATGCAACTATTTTCACTGCTGGATGAAGCAGTAGAGTACAATTAATTACCTTTCCTTTTCTCTGCAGTTTTTCATTTTTCCTGGCATTAATGATTACTTCAATTTCTCTCCTCTTTTAAATGTCCCTAGCTCTAATCTTTTTCCTGCAGATCTGTCATAATCTCATCAATTTTTTATTCTAAAATTTTCACACTCATCAGATATTTTATTAATTCTGTGTTTGTTTTTTAAATACCACCAACACCCACCCACTCAGCCTTACATTATTCTGCTCTATCTGTACGGGTTGCTCTCTGGGCCTGTTGAACCTTGGAACTGTCCAGTGTCCCCTGTATCCTATAGTCCATGTCTTGATTTTTTTTCCTTTGTTTTGTTAGAGCATTTCTCTAAGAGCTTCTTAGGAAAGAATACAGAGAATAGATGTTGCTTGAGCCCTTATGTGTCTTAAAAAGTTTTATTCTGTCTCCACTTTTGGTTAATAATGTAGTTGAGTGGGTATAAAATTCAAGGTTGAAAATCTCTGAGAATTCTGCTTAGAATTTTGAAGCTATTTGTCAGCCTTCAAGCTTTCAGTCTTACTTTTGAGAAGAAGGCTGATGTGATTCTATTTCCTGTTCCAATATATGTGGCCTATTGTTCTCTGTAAAACATCTTTTTATTCCTTGTGTTTTGAAATTTCACTGCCCTGGTATGAGTCTTTCCCCCCCACCCCCTTTGCATTGAGTTGGGAAGTGGGGGGCCATTTTAGTCTCAAGATTCACATCCGTCAGTGCTGGAATTTTGCATTCACTGATCATTTTCTCCCCGTTTCCTCAGTGATCTGGTTTATTTTCCCCCTGAAATTGCGATTTAGTAAGGTTTCGACCTTTTGGCTTAAATTTATTATCTTTCCATTTCATTTCCTGTCTCTTTATCTTCTACTTCCAGATACTGTTTCTTAACTTTATTTTACCATTTTTTATTGAATTTTTTTTTCTAAGCTCTTTTTTGTCCCCTATTCTTTTCTCATTTCATGGATGTACTATATTTATTTCTCTTATAGGGGATGTTTTATTTGATTTTTATTTTCTGTCCTCGGCCATGCCTGTTTCCTCTGGATTTCTTTGCTTTCTCTCTTACATGAAAGACACTTCACAAAATCAAAATGAGGCTTGGCTACCCATTTGTATTAAGAATAAGGTAATAAGAAACTGGTGGGAAGCTCTGCATGAATAGGGTCTCTCAACTAGTAGAGAGGGGTTACGATAGAGTGAATAGGTTAGCTTATTCCATGGAGAACCCCCAGATACTGACAGTATCTGAAGTATTTTCTCTGAATTCAGTGATGCTCAAAGAAAAGTCCTCTAATTCTTGTCTTTGGGGCAGTTGTTGTCATTCAGAAAACAGATTTTCATGTAATTCCTCAGCATTTAGTACTTGCCTTCTGCTAGGCCTAGTATCTAGAGCCTTTTTGAGCTCCTTTCTCCAAAGAATAAATTAAGTCTCTTTGCGGAAGGATTAGGAGTTGTCTCAGGACTTCCGAGAACTGGGGACTTAAGCTTGCTGACCAGACCTTCTGTTCTTAGCTCTGAACTTATCCGTGTTCAATATGTCCCTTTCCCCTTCTCTAATACTTGGTGCCTCCCGAGCCCTGAGCCCATTAGGGCTCTATGAGATACGCACACTTGACATCAATATCTTCCGGCTGAGAATGCTTGTCAGGCACTTAGTCATTTACCACTCTCTGTCATCTTTTCATCTTCCAAAAAAGTCTTTAACCTTAATACATCCAGAGAACATACTTTATATCACTGTAAATGGACAGTTGTGTCACTTTCCAAAAAATAAAAAATTGCTGTTAAAAAATAAAGATAATGTAAGCACAACTGATATTAAATTGTAATTTTTTTAGGTTATATTTTTAAAGGTTATATTATTCCATTTATAGTTATAAAAGATCGGCTGCATTCCCTGTGCTATACAATATGTCCTTATAGTTTGTTTATTTTATACATAGTAGTTTGCAAGTCTTAACCGCTTACCCCTATTTTGTCCCTCCCCGCTGGTAACCACTAGTTTGTTTTCTATATCTGTGAGTCTGTTTCATTATAGTCACTAGTTTATTTTTTAGCTTTCGCATATAAGTTATATCATACAGTATTTGTATTTCTCTGACTTTTTTCACTAAGCATAATACCTTCTAAGTCCATCCATGTTGTTGGAGATGGAAAAATTTCATTTTTTTTTATGGCTGAGTGTAATATTCCTGTGTGTGTGTGTGTGTGTGTGTGTACACATACGCCCCACATCTTTATCCATTCATCTGTTGATGGACACTTAGGTTGCTTCCATATCTTGGCTATTGTAAATAATGCTGCAATGGACATTGGGGTGCATATATCTTTTTTTCTTTTTGGCTGCGTTGGGTCTTTGTTGCTGCGTGCGGGCTTTCTCTAGTTGAGGCGAGCAGGGCTACTCTTTGTTTCGGTGCCTGGGCTTCTCATTGCAGTGGCTTCTCTCATTGCAGAGCACGGGCTCTAGGCGCATGGGCTTCAGTAGTTGTAGTGTGCAGGCTTAGTTGCTCTGTGGCATGTGGGATCTTCCCAGACCGGGAATCGAACCCGTGTCCCCTGCATTGGCAGGTGGATTCTTAATCACTGCACCACCCCATATATGCCTGCTGGGGTAAGGGCTCACTCTGAAGCCAGACTGCCTGGGCTTGAAGCCATGACCCCACCACTTATTGTGACCCAACCTCTCTGTGCTCCAGTATCCTCCATCTTCACATCTATAAGTGTTGCTGTGAGAATTAAATGAGCTAATGTCCCCATATATCCTTTCAAATTAATGTTTTCATTTTCTTCGGATATATACCCAGGAGTAGAATTGCTGATCATATGGTAGTTCTGAATTTTGTTTTTTCAGGAACCTCCATAGTGTACAGTGGCTGCACAAATTTACATTCCCACCAACAGTGCACAAAGGTTCCCTTTTCTCAACATCCTCGCCAGCATTTGTTATTTGTGTTCTTTTTGATGATAGCCATTCTGGCTGATGTGGGGTAATATCTCACTGTGGCTTTGATTTGCATTTCTCTGATGATTAGTGATGTTGAGCATCTTTTCATGTGCCTTTTGGCCATCTGTGTTTCTTCTTTGGAAAAATGTTTATTTAGGTCTTCTGCCCATTTTCTAATCGGGTTGTTTGGTTTTTTGATATTGAGTTGTGTGAGCTGTTTATATATTTTGGATATATGTATATTTTTTTCATTCATATCATTTGTAAAATTTTCTCCCATTTAGAAGGTTTTCTTTTCATTTTGTTGGTAGTTTGCTGTGCAAAAGCTTAGGTGTCATTTGTTTATTTTTGCTTTTATTTCCTTTACTTTAGGAGACAGATCCAAAAAAAGTATTGCTATGATTTATGTCAAAGAGTGTTCTGCCTGTGTTTCTTCTACATTTCAGTCTTTAATAATAATGGGAAACACATAGTAGTTACTGTGGGCTAGGCACTGTTCTAAGTACCTTATACACATTAGCTCATTTAATTCTCATAGCAACACTTATAGATGTGAAGATGGAGGAGACTGGAGCACAGAGAGGTTGGGTCACCATAAGTGGTGGGGTCATGGCTTCAAGCCCAGGGAGTCTGGCTTCACATGAGCCCTTACCCAGTAAGCATACTGTCTTTCTAAATATAGAAGGCAGAAAATTTTGTCAAATGACCCTACGTCTCCTTATAGATAAAAATCAGAAACCTTCCAAATAATTTCATCTTTATCTTAAGGACCCTAATGAAAATATTCTCTCCTCTGTTTTGTTAACTGAAAGAGATAGAGATGACAGAAAAAGTATAACTTTGCCTGTTATAATAATTGTATCCTAATGAAAAATATATCGAGATGATAGAAAAAGTATAACTTTGCCTGTTATAATTGTATCCTAATGAAAAATATATCTTAAACTTAATATGTGTATTTTAATTAGATTTGCAGCACCTTTTTTTTTTTTTTTTAAGCCTATATCATCATTAGTGTGAGAACTGCCTATGTGGGAGTTTTGAGTGTGTTAGGTCTTGATTTGGGGTTTTGAATATGATGATGCATACTACAGCTAAAGTTTTATTGTGAGGATTGTAGATTACATACAGAAAGTGCTTTCTCAGTAAATAGTGTTCCCATCTGAAACACCTGTTTCAGCAACACTTGAGTGTTAAGTGGACCAGACAGACTGGAAAGTGGCAGGCTTTGGAGACAGAAAGGGTTTGGTGGATGTTGAGAGTCTGCACACCAGGGGTCACTGCTGCAAAATGGTTCATCGAGAAAAGGGAGCACAGAAATCGTTAAGTCCAGATTTGACAGGTGCTCAGTGAGTCCTAAAGACCTCCCCAGCAGAAGAGGTCACGTGGGAATCTGGAGCGGGTTAAGCAGCAGAGTTGAGCCCCAGCTGCCTCAGACAGCCAGCACCTGGAGCTGACCGTAGGCCTGGCCCTGGGGCGGCGGCTGCCAGCCTTGTGGCTTCTCTTTCTTTTTGCCAGCCCCCACCCCCACTCCAGTATTTTAGAACAAATTCCAGACACAAGTTAATCTGAAAATATTTGAGTATTATATATAACTTTATTATAATGTTACTTTGGTAACTTATCATGTAAGTTTTACAAGCAGATTATTAAAAATCTCCCACAGTTTCAGAAGACTGTTTGCAGATGTAACCTGTATAAGGCATTTGTACTCATAAGGTTTGAAAATACAAAGTAGTGCCCCAGATTTTGCTGTGAAAATATTTGGCTTTACTGTAATCCTTTTCATTGAATCACATTGTAAGAAAAATTTTATTTAAATTTATTATCTTTAGATATTAAATTCTGCTGTTATTTATTTTTTCTGATGTTAGAGCCCACTGGTGTTTGTAAAGAATCAATCAAGAATAGTCTATGAAATGGTCAAAGCACATGGGTTCCAAGAGAAATTAGGATTCATCCTCTTACCTTTTTGATGGGCAGTGGAAAACCAGGCATTTTGTATTCATTGAAATCCTGGAGATTTTGATGGATTTGTTTCCCCTATCTTCATAAAAAAGCTGAATACTTGGGTCTTTTTTTCTCTCTCCATATTTTCAATTATATTGAGATCCCTTTATATGGTTTTCCCATATTATTAATGATTAAGTTACATAATTATATTCTGCATGTACTTTTTTTTTTGGCTGCGTTGGGTCTTCGTTGCTGCGCGCGGGCTTTCTCTAGTTGCCGTGAGCGGGGGCTGCTATTCGTTGTGGTGCGCAGGCTTCTCCTTGCGGTGGCTTCTCTTGTTGTGGCGCGCGGGCTTAGCTGCTCCGTGGCATGTGGGATCTTCCCAGACCAGGGATCGAACCCGTGTCCCCTGCATTGGCAGGCAGATTCTTAACCACTGTGCCACCAGGGAAGTCCCTCTTCATATACTTTTAAAAAATTTATTACTGTGTATTTTGAATTTTCGTACGTGTTTTTTTGCTAAAAAATTTTGACTCAACCAAGATTTCAAGTATCAAAAAATACTAAAAGGCACTTCTTGGTTAGTTTCAGTGGTGTTTTTTGTAGACAGATGTTTAGGAAATATATGTCAGTAGCCAGAACACGTAAACATTAAATATAGGGGAGTACCTGTTGCTAATTTTGGGAGGTTATCAAGGTACTAGTAATTCTAGTGCCACAAAATCCCATAGTTGGAGTGCATGTAGCAAAATTTTGGGGAGGAGAGAATATTTGATGCCAGAGTTAGTGTTAATATACGTTGTAGGAATCATAGCACAGTGGTTCTCAAACTCTTTGATATCAGGACCCCTTTACATTCTTAAATTATTCAGGTCCCCACAAAGCATTTCTTTGTATGGGTTGTATCAAGTACATAAAAAAATTTAGCTTCATACATTCATGAAGCTGGAAAAGGGAGAAATTTTAATAACCTTTCCAGATAATTATGGATATTCTTTGTTATTACTACCCTAAAAGTCTGGAAGTGGTAATCTCTTGAAAGTTAGTTGTAATGTGGAATCTAAAACCACAGCAGTGAACTTTTCATACTCAAGTTATGGGTCTGTCTTGCACCTTTGATCCTTTACCCATGGATGATTTTGTAATATGCGTTGCTTATTTGGAAAATATTGATTCCCTCAGTTGTACAGATCTGGTAAATGTACACATTTCATTTTATGATATTGGAGAATCATGTATGTTAATATCACCACTGATATCAGAAAAGTCTTGAGTAAGTAGAGAAGCTGTCAAGTTCACAATGGTGGGTACAAGTTTTTCAAAATTTTGATTTTTGCATGAAAACTCGAATTTCATCATTGACAACATGTTTGTCATTTGTTTTCCTTGAAGTGATAGGCTCACTTAATTCATTTTCAAGAAATGTATGCCAGATGCCCAACTCTGTTTAAATGGCTAGTTCAGTTTGTTACTCAAGTAATTATACAAGTGCTTTTCCTTGAGACAACCTTCATACTTCAGTTTGCACACAGAAATGCTTTGTGTGTACTTCCCATTTCTTTACACAGAATATTAAAAAGACATATACTCAAGGGTTAGCATTTCAGAATATTAATCATTTTTACTGTGTCAAGGACATTTTTTAGTGAAACTGGCTTTTTTCCCTATGAGTGTGTGATAGTGAAGAACAGTTTGGTGCCACTGCCTTGGTGCTGGAACAAATGGTTATCTGTATGCGAAATAATGAAGTTAGGCCCCTTCCTCACACCATACACAAAAATTTACTCAAAAATGAGTCATAGATCTAAATATAAGAGCTAAAACTATAAAACTGTTGTAGAAGAAAGTATAGGTAAATCTTCATGTCCTTGCATTAGGCAAAGCCACCTTAGATACGACATCAAAAGCACAAGAAAATAATTTGGACTTATTTAAAATTAAAAACTTTTGTGCTTCAAAGGACAACATCATTACGAAAGTGAAAGAAAACCCACTGAATGGGACAAAATAATGCAAATCTTATCTGGTAAGAGACATATCTAGAACATAAAAATAACTCTTAAAACTTAGTAATTAAGCAGTAACCCAGTTGCAGAATTGGGCAAAGGATCTGAATATACACTTCTCCAGAAAGGGTATACAGATCATCAGGAATCATGTGAATGGGGACTCAGTCAACATCATTAGCCATTAGGCAAATGCAAATCAAAACTACAGTGAGATACTACTTCATACCCATTGGGTGGCTATGTAGATAATAAAAAAGATAACAAGTGTTGGTCAGCATGTGGAGAAAGTGGAACCCTCATATGTTACTATTGGGAATGTAAAATAGTGCAGGCACTTTAGAAAACAGTCTGGTGTTTCCTCAAAAAGTTAAACATAGAGTTACCATATAACCAGCAATTCCTCACCTAGATATATACTCAAGAGAAATATATGTGCACACAGAAACTTCTGTGAATGTTTATAGCAGCATTATTCATAGTAGCCAAAAGATAGAAACAACCCAAATATCAAACAATTGACGAATGGATACAATGTGTTATATCCACATAATGGAATGTTACTCAGCAATAAAAAGGAATGTGGTATTGATACATACTACAACATAGATGAACCTTCAAAGCATATTAAGTGAAAGAAGCCAGACACAAACGCCACATATTCTGATTCCGTTTATATGAAATGCCCAGAATAGACAAACCCTTAGGGACAAATGAGATTAGTGGTTGCCTACGGCTGGGGGGAGATGGATAATTATTGCTAATGGGTTTTTGGGGGGAGGATGAAAACGTTCTAAAATTTGTGATAGCTGCATAACTAAATACACTGAAAACCACTGAACGGTACACTTAAAGTGGGTGAATTGTATGTGAATTCTGTCTCAGAAAGCTGTTTTAAACATAGAGTAAGTGATGGCTGTGAGGTTGCCAGGCAAATATGTACCTTAAACTTAGAATTTCTGTTAGGAAAAAATTACACATATCTTGGGTAAATACTGAAGTTTGTATTCCTATTTTGCTAGTGTGAAAGAAAATGAACAAATTACTTACTCTACTTTTCAGAAAGGAGAAGATGAGTATGCCAACGTTGATGCCATTGTTGTATCAGTGGGTGTTGATGAAGAAATCGTTTATGCCAAATCAACTGCCTTACAGGTGAGAAATTTACAGCTGTGTTTAGCCCTGAGAGTCATTGAATCAGCTACTGTACTGTTCAATATGGTAGCCACTAGCCACATTAAAGTTTTAACTCCTCAGTCCTAAGTCTCAAGTACTCAGTAGTGGCTATCGTGTTGGACAGAGGACATACAGAATATTTCTGTCACAAAAAGTTCAGTGAACAGCACTGATTTAGAACATAAGGAGAAAGGAAGAGAAGTATATAAATTAGGATGGATTTAACTTTAAATAACAGAAAAATCTAAATAACAGTGGGTTAAAAAAAATATTTCTTTTTCTCTTAGATAGTCTTCAGGGACCCAGGTTTTTTCCCGGTCTCTACTCTGCCATCCATAGAGTATAGCCCTTGTGCTCATTTTGCAAAATCTGCTGCAGCTTCACCCTTATATCTGCATTCCAAGCAAAAAGAATGGAGAGAGGGAATAAAATGGGAGACTCTCCCTCCTTTTTTTTAAAGAGACTTGCTTCAAGTCCCACAGAATACTTCTACTTATAACTTATTGGCCCAAATTTAATCTAATGGTCATGCTTAGCTACAAGAAAGGATGGGAAATAGGGTCTTTGTGCTGAGCATTTTGCCCAGCTAAAGGTCATGAGTCTCTTTGAGAGAGAAGATATGAGTAATTGGTAGGCAACTAGCAATCTTTGGGGAGCTAGAATGCACAGTTCCCTGAGGTGCTTCTCTGTCTCTTGTTTTATGCATTTCTGTCCTACTAAACAGTAATATACTTCGTATAAACACATTATCCAAACGACTTGATGGTCTTTATTATGGAATGTTTCAAACAAATAAAAGTAGATAAAAGAATACATTGAACTCCTGTGTACCCATTATCCAATAAATTGTCAACTCCTGACCAATCTCATTTCATTTGAATCTACATCCAGGTTCCCCCATTCCAAGATTATTTGGAAGTTAATACCTTAACTTATTTGGAAGTTAATACCAGATACCTTAATTTATAAATATTTCTGTGTAAGTACATTAATTTTTTTGTATCTGTACACACTGTTGTCTTTTCCCATAGACATGGCTCTTTGGTTATGAACTAACTGATACTATCATGGTCTTCTGTGATGACAAAATCATCTTTATGGCCAGCAAGAAAAAAGTGGAGTTCTTGAAACAGATTGCTAACACTAAGGGCAATGAGAATGCTAATGGTGCCCCTGCCATCACACTGCTCATACGAGAAAAGGTCAGAACTAATAAAGAAGGTGTCATAAATGTGAAAGAATGTTTAAAAGTGATAAACAGAAAAGCCTTCTAGGAATTTAAAAAATACAGGGGAAGATTTAGCTGACTGTCATTTGTTAGTCAGGAAGAAAAGAGTTCAATAGTCCTATCAGTTCTGCAGTAAGACAAGTGGGTTATGAAATTCTGGTGAACACTAACTTTATCCATTCTTGACACTGTAAACTTGTTTGTTTTAATCTGAGCGCCTTAATTAGAACAAATAGCTTTAAATATCCTTACGGAAAATGAGGCATACCTCATTTCCAGTTTTTATCAAATGTAATCTTTTTTGTTATACTGCCCACTTCTCTTCTGAGAAGATTTCTTCTCAAAATGTTGTTCACCTTTGTATCTGAGTTTCTTAGCTGTTCCTGAAGAAAAAGAATAGCCTTCTCAGCTTATATGGTACTTCACTTAAGCATATAAAGATATCCAAAGAAATTTTGTGTTACCTTTTGGTGTGTTATAGTCTGCCCTAAAGAAGTAGGTAGTAGAAGGGGAAATAGAATTTATTCTTTCTGTAGTTTAGAATATTCTCTGCCTAGTACTAGTAGAACATCAATGTCTAATTCTGAAACTGAACCCCTTTTCCTCCCTGTGGCACTGATAGAATGAAAGTAATAAGAGCAGCTTTGATAAAATGATTGAAGCCATTAAAGAAAGCAAGAATGGCAAGAAGATTGGAGTGTTCAGCAAAGACAAATTCCCAGGAGAGTTCATGAAGAGCTGGAATGACTGCCTCAACAAAGAGGGCTTTGACAAAGTAAGAATACTCTTGGAAATAGGCACATTGAGAGTTGAGAAGACAAAATTGTGAGGAGCTTCCATAACAGATAATGCAGAGAATTTGTTTTGGGAAAGCTATATATTCATTCACATTTCCATTTTTCATTCCCTTCGGCTGAGCAGTAAGGCAGTTTTACTTTCCAAATAGGAATGAGGCATTCAGGAGAGAGTTCAGGTACTTCAGAGGGAAACTGAGGAAAATCTCTTGTCCAAAAAAAATTTTGTTTTGTTTTTCTTTTCTTTCCTGTCTGCCTTCCTTCAGCCTTTACGGAAACCTCAAGAGAGAGGCATTTATATTTACATTTTAAATGATACATTAGTTTAATGCCTCTTAGAATACACCAGTGACCTGGTAAAGAGCTCTTTCAGATGTTTATTCAATCCAAGAAGAGGAGATTTAGATATTCTGCAGACTGCTGATGAGTAGTTTGCTATTAAATAACCAAATATCATCACTGATAATATTTGACTTGGGAGAGAGATATTTCTTTAGGAATTCTGTATCTGCATGTTAGAAACTGTTTATTGCTTTGATTGCAGATAGACATCAGTGCAGTTGTGGCCTATACCATTGCTGTAAAGGAGGATGGAGAGCTCAATCTAATGAAGAAAGCAGCCAGCATCACCTCTGAGGTCTTCAACAAATTCTTCAAGGAAAGAGTCATGGAAATAGTCGATGCAGATGAGGTGAAAAGAGAGGGGGGCGTCTTTTTACTGTTTTAATGAAGCAGAAGTAAGTCTCTCCCATGCAGCGTTTTTTGGTGTGTGTTCGGCTTCCCTTTGATACATAAGTTGGTGTGTAATTGTGCCAGCTCTCTTTCAAAATAACTATAAACCTGCACTGTAGTTTCTGGAGGTTACCCAGTATTTCACTTGAGAATTCCTTGAATAGCTCTGAATTCCACATATTCTCTAAATTTGCTTTACATGTACACCAGTATGTTAAGTGGTGCATAAACCACTTTGTAAGACTTCTCTAGCATCCTATATGATATCAGGATATATGTTATCTTCAAATGGTGATATCTAAAAACCCAGCACCCCTCTGCCACTCTCTAGTAAGTATTGTTTTATTTCTGGATATACTTACAGAAAGTTCGACACAGCAAACTGGCTGAGTCTGTGGAAAAGGCCATAGAAGAGAAAAAATACCTAGCCGGGGCAGACCCTTCTACTGTGGAAATGTGTTACCCTCCTATCATTCAGAGTGGTGGCAACTATAACCTCAAGTTCAGTGTGGTGAGGTAAGTGGGAGAATTTCAAAATACAACAACAACCAGAGCATTTCAGCCTTTGGCCTGTTTTTTTCTTGGACTCATTCTGGAATTCAAAAAAGTAGGAGGAGAAAGAATAATCATTAGCCTGCTTTTTTTTATATTATCTTCTTATTCTATGCATATTTTTATTTTATTTCACAGTTACTCATTTCTTAACTTGAGTATTTGATTGTAAGCATTTTCCAGATGATTTAAAATGCCGAGAAAAATGCAAAATGTTGAAAAAAAATCTTATTAAATATATCGTAATGTAATTCCCCTTCTAATTTAAAAAAAAATACTTTAAAGAGGGGACTTCCCTGGTGGTCCAGTGGTAAAGAATCTGCCTTCCAGTGCAGGGGACGTGGGTTCGATCCCTGGTTGGGGAACTAAGACCCCACAGGCCGCGGGGCAACTAAGCCCACGCACCACAGCTACTGAGCTCGCACGCCTCAATGAAAGAGACCGCGTGCTGCAACTACAGAGCCCACGTGCTCTGGACCCCGTGCGCCACAGCTACAGAGCCCACACACACTGGAGCCCACGCGCCACAACTAGAGAGAGAAAAACCCGCACACCACAACTAGAGAGAAGCTCATGCGCCGCAACGAAGAGCCTGTGCCACAACGAA
Source organism: Physeter macrocephalus (assembly GCF_002837175.3). Lineage (NCBI taxonomy): Eukaryota > Metazoa > Chordata > Mammalia > Artiodactyla > Physeteridae > Physeter > Physeter macrocephalus. The sequence goes on along the minus strand of NC_041224.1, from coordinate 106,244,178 downwards.
AGATCCTGCACGCCTCGGTGAAGATCCAGCATGCCGCAACTAAGACACAATGCAACCAATAAATAAATAAATCCATCCATCCATACATACATGCAATGATGTTATAACCATAGGCTTTAAAATAAATAAGTAAATAAAATAAAAATAAAAACACTGTAAAGAATGCTGTGTGTCCTGGTTGGTTGGAAAGGATTAATTCATAGTGAATTCATAGTGGGCTGGTGGAAAGGTGATGCCTTACCACCATGCTGTTAAGCTATAATGAATAAAATTCAGTATATGTTTTACATACTTAGGATACAACAACTTTTTACTGAATTTTTATCCTAAAAGCTTTGGCCATTAAAGTTACTCCAGAGCATTTATAAACTGGTTTGTTCTTTTAAAAAAAAGTTTAGGTCATTTTTCCGCTTCAGCTTTGGGATATAGCAGGGAAAGGTAGTGATTACAGATGTGTGTGTTAGTGATCCTAAGGACTTCACTAGTTTGTGTAATGAAATGCTTTCTTCCTTTGGTCTCTAGTGACAAGAATCACATGCATTTTGGGGCCATTACCTGTGCCATGGGTATTCGCTTCAAATCTTACTGCTCCAACCTTGTTCGCACTTTGATGGTTGATCCTTCTCAGGAGGTTCAAGAAAATTACAACTTTTTGCTTCAGCTTCAAGAGGAGCTGCTAAAGGAACTAAGACATGGTAAGGTGCCTTAGATAAGGTTTAGAAATCATGTAACAAAAATGTAGCGTTTATGGGCATGTTTATTCCTAAGGCTCTTGTACTGTAAATAGAATTAGATTTTACTAACCTCCAGTCATCCTAGCATTTAGTTCCTCAGTGTACTTTTCTTTCATGCGTGGGTGGTTATTGTGGTTTTATACTGATGCTTAAAAAAACCTCTGACTGGTTAGGCCTCTGTGTCCAGATCTTCATAAAATACTCTGGCCTTATTACTTTTCTTGAGAAAGTTCTGAGAAGTAGTATCTCTCCCAACAGGCTGTGTAATATTAATCCTATATTGAATGGATACCCGGAATCTTAGTTTGAGAGAAGATCTAATAGCAACCCTGCTAAGCAAGCAGCTGCCTACCTCAAAAGCAAAGCACTTGACACCTCTTTTGCCTTGAGACTTTTCACTCCCAGATGGCTAAATGGGACTTCACGTTTACCACCTTCAAACTACTTCGTAAGCCCGCTCATGTTTTGCAGAGCTTCCAGGCACCATTCCCCCATGATACCTCAAGTCGATCTTGAGAAATCCAATTAGAGATCATAGTCCTAGGTAGTTTAATAATAAAAACCCCTCTGAGGCTACCATATCTGGCTTGAAATATGTATTCACATCCTAGACCCTGAAAAATTAAGTCCAGAGTTCTTCCAGCAGTAATTCACCCATTTAGTAGTCCTGTTTTTCAAAATGTATAATAAGTTTAATGTGATGCCTTTTATCAACTCTTGAATTATTTCACTGAGACCAGCTGGGGTTCCACAGTCCCACTGGAGTGATTCTAAAAAACAGTGTAATTGAAGAATGACCAGGCAGATTGTTTTTTAAAATGCACATTTCTAAGTCCTACCACTCCTGCAACTGTATTCCTTATTTTATGCTTTGAGAAACCCTGCTTTAGGGAATATTTATTTATTTATTTATCTCTCTATCTATCTATCTATCTATTTATTTATAGCTGCATTGGGCCTTTGTTGCTGCACGCAGGCTCCCTCTAATTGCAGCAAGTGGGGGCTACTCTTCGTTGCGGTGCAGGGGCTTCTCACTGCAGTGGCTTCTCTTTGCAGAGCACGGGCTCTAGGCGTGTGGGCTTCAGTAGTTGTGGCTCACGGGCTCTAGAGCGCAGGTTCAGTAGTTGTGGCGCATGGGCTTAGTTGCTCCGCGGCATGTGGGATCTTCCCAGACCAGGGCTGGAACCCGTGTCCCCTGCATTGACAGGCGGATTCTTAACCACTGTGCCACCAGGGAAGTCCCTAGTGGACTTAATAGGTGAAAAAAAATGTTGATTAAAAAAATGTGATTTTGGTGTTTTTTTTTTCTGAAAGATGCTTTAATGTCCCATGTCTGTCTCATTAGGTGTGAAGATATGTGATGTATATAATGCTGTCATGGATGTGGTTAAAAAGCAGAAGCCAGAGCTGCTGAACAAAATTACCAAAAACCTTGGGTAAGATGCCATGATATACGTTGTCACTCTGAGTCAGTTTTCATGACTGACAGTCACGCAAAATATTCTTAGATGATTCAACCAATATTTATGGACTATTAAACTTAACTGTGTGCCAGACACATTGTGTTATCAGAGAATGTGAGAAATACTTGAGTTCTTCTCCCAGGGATAGGGTGGAGATTTTTCCAGACCAATGTAGTAGATGCCAATAGTGTTCCAGCCTTAAATTACAAATGTGAGGAGACATTACATACTATATTTCTTAGAACAAACACCTCAGCTCATATTTGCAAATTAAGTACTCTGAGATATCCTACTATTTAAATTCTTTTTTCAATTTTTATTTAATCCAGTATTTCTCAAATGTATTTGACCACTGAACACCTAGAAATACCTAATAACATCTTACAGAACCAAAGACATTTGAGAAACAAAAGCTCTAGGCAGTCTCCTTAGATGGAAGCTAGTTGGGGTATACAGTTTATTTCTGGACTTCTCTGATGGACAAGAGGAAATATACTGACCTATACCGAGTCTTGTCCTAGGTGACTTAATGAAGCCAGTTACCGCATTCTATTAAATAAGTGTTATATGCAGTACTTAATTAGAAAGTCATTTTCAACATATTAACCCAAAGACTGTCCTCAGATCTTTAACTGACTGATCAGCAGGGGCAAATCACTCAGCATGTTTGCTTGCCTTATCTTGAACATTGAAATAGGATATATTGTACTTGACTCAGGTTAGAGGTCTTTTAGCCTATTGCTGAAGTTTCTCTTCATTCCCTTTTTAGGTTTGGAATGGGCATTGAATTCCGTGAAGGCTCTTTAGTAATTAATAGTAAAAATCAGTACAAACTGAAGAAAGGTGAGTTTTACATGCATGCAATAGAAAAGCAACCTTTTTGAAAATTTTCTTTTAGCTTTGTCTCCCTCTATTCTGTATAAAATCACACTTCTCCATCCTTTCACAGTCATTGACTCATTCCTGTTTTGCTCTTTTAGGAATGGTTTTCAGCATCAATTTGGGATTCTCAGACCTGACTAACAAGGAAGGGAAGAAACCAGAAGAGAAAACCTATGCCCTATTCATTGGTGACACAGTGCTTGTGGATGAGGTATGTATTGCTTCTTCCACTTTGAGTGGTCATGGACTGACTTTGGAAGTGCATTTTTACCCTATGGTTCCTCCCCCTTTTTAAATTGAAGTATAGTTGATTTATAATATTACGTTAGTCTCAGATGTACAGCAAAGTATTCAGTTATATATTTTTTTCAGATTATTTTCCATTACAAATTATTATAAGATACTGCATATAGTTCCCTGTGCTACATAGTAAATCCTTATTTACTCTTGTTTATTGCTTATCTATTTTATGTGGGGTTTTTGTTTTTATATTTGTTAAATGCTAGCTAAGGGGAAGGAGAGATCCCTATGATAGCCTAATACAGCTAGGGATAGAGATTGTTTAAGCCAAACCCTTCATTACATTGCGGCTTGAACTTTGATTATGATAATGTCAGGAACTGATCCTAATAATGGAACTGATTTTTTTTTAGTAATGGCTTTATTGAGCTAGTTTACATACCATACAATTAAAGTGTACAATTTAGTGATTTTTAGTATATTCACAGTTATGCAACTATCACCACAGTCTAATTTTAGAACATTTTCATCACCTCAGAAAGAAACCCTGTGCGCATTAGCAGTCGTCACTCCCCATTTCCCCCTCAGGCCTAGGCACTGACTTTCTTTCTCTAAGGATTTGCCTTTTCTGGATATTTGGGGTCTTTTTGTGACTGGTTTCTTTCACTTAGCAGGAACTGATTCTTAATAATAGCAAATATTTCAGTGCTCTTATTATAAGCTAAGCATGTTTATGCATTAATTCATTGAATCCTTATAATAACCCTATGAAATAAATACTCTTATCCAAGTATGCAGATAAACTGAGGCACAGAGAAGTATAAGTAACTTGCCTAATGTCACAGAGCTGGAAAGTGATTGAGCCAGGTTTCAAATCAAGCCTGTATTCTTTTTTTTTTTTTTTTTTTTTGGCGGTATGTGGGCCTCTCACTGCCGTGGCCTCTCCCTCTGCGGAGCACAGACTCCGGACGCACAGGCTCAGTGGCCATGGCTCACGGGCCCAGCCGCTCCGCGGCATGTGGGATCTTCCCAGACCGGGGCACGAACCCTCGTCCCCTGCATCGGCAGGCGGACTCTCAACCACTGCGCCACCAGGGAAGCCCTCAAGCCTGTATTCTTAATCATGATCCCAGTGTTGCCTCCCAAATTGTAGTTCCTGATGTGCATTTCAGAAGATAACTGGTTTTATTTGTTGTCAAAGATTTTTTAGTACCAGAAGGTTCAAAGCATGGCCCAGCTATTTACTGGGTTTGAAAGTGAAAGTGTTTCACCGAAATGCTCTTACAGATGTCTAACTTCCTCCTTGTATTCCAGGATGGCCCAGCTACCATTCTCACTTCTGTGAAGAAGAAAGTGAAGAACGTGGGGATTTTTCTAAAGGTAGGAAGAAGATAAATGAGTGGTGTAGGAAGTTTGATACAGTGAAGAAGATAAACAATATTGGCTAAAATAATTAAGACCTGAATTTCTGATTATGATTTTGTTTCCCCCATAGAATGAGGATGAGGAAGAAGAGGAAGAGGAGAAAGATGAGGCTGAGGACCTGTTGGGAAGAGGTTCCCGAGCAGCATTACTTACAGAAAGAACACGAGTAAGTTTACTGTATTAAGTTTACTGTATTACTTTGATGGTTCACAGGTTCTCATAACTTGGGTTTTTTTTCCCTTCTCTAGAATGAGATGACTGCAGAAGAAAAGCGAAGAGCACATCAAAAAGAACTGGCGGCTCAACTCAACGAGGAAGCAAAGAGGCGATTGACTGAACAGAAAGGGGAACAGCAGATTCAAAAGTAAGAGTTTGTGTGGAGTAGTAAGATTGTTTTAGGGTTATATGTGATTTGCAGAAATTTCTCAAAAACATTTCATTCCCACTCCAGAGCTCGTAAATCTAATGTGTCCTATAAGAACCCGTCTTTGATGCCTAAGGAACCACATATTCGGGAAATGAAGATCTATATTGATAAGAAATACGAGACTGTAATAATGCCTGTGTTTGGCATTGCGACGCCTTTTCACATTGCCACAATAAAGGTACTAACTTTGAATCAAGCTCCATCCAAACAGTGTCTTAAAATAGATGACTCTCCTGCTTATCATAAATGACTGTCCTGTCTGCATTGTCTCTCGCACTCTGCTCCTTCTGACTCTACCTTTCCTGCATTACTGACTTTCCCCCGCTCCCTAATCTCCTGCTGTCATTTTCCTTCCTTTCCAGTTTGCACTTTGGAGACAGTTAAATGATCTAGTCTAGAAACGTAATTGGCCTATTTCTCTTTGAACTTTGAGAATTTTTTAACCTGTTTTCAGAAATGTGGCACAGAGAAAGAACTTTGAGAACTCAGTGATTCTTTTGGAAACACACATTTGGTCATATAAAAAAATAGGCTAAATATGTAGTTTATTAGTTTTAGATTAAGGATTACAAGCTAGGTTTAGCAGCTTGTAACTACTAACTTAAATTTAGCATCTCTGTAGCTACTGATCTTTATCTAGGAAAGAAATCTGTTTATTTTGCTAATGCTTTTCCTTTCTTTGAACAGAATATAAGTATGTCTGTGGAAGGAGATTATACTTACTTGCGAATCAACTTCTATTGCCCAGGCAGTGCTCTGGGCAGGAATGAGGGCAACATCTTTCCTAACCCAGAAGCCACTTTTGTCAAGGAAATGTGAGTTCCCAGGAGAACAACCATCCCCAAATGCCTGTTGGCAGAAGTGCCACCCTCAGAAACATTTCGTTCTCTGTGCTGTGTTCTCCCCCACTCTAGTGAATGGCAGCACCTTCCTCAGTGGCACTTGATTAGGTTCACCTTGCTAACTTTGTACTGTTTTGAGGATGGTACCTAATTTAAATCCTCGTGAAGATATTTTATCCTCACTATATACATATTTGGTGATAAAATCTCAAATGTGTGCCACATTGGAGTCTATTCATTCTTGAGGTGGAATAGGATAATTTGGGGAAGCTTATGCTGGATTTTAAATATATGTGTGTTTCCCCCACCCAGTGGATTAGTCATTTATAATATTCTCTGTTTAAGAGAGAAGAAAGCGAGGTTTTTTCAGCTTTCCAGACATTGTTTCACCATTCAGTAGTACCTTTTTCTCCTAAAAGATTTTAAACCAGTTATAAAACATAATAATTGGTGCAGGTTACCCGGCGTGATAAAGAAACTCACATAAGTGCTTCCCCTTTTCTGCAGTACATACCGAGCTTCAAATATGAAGGCACCTGGAGAACAAACAGTACCAGCCTTGAACCTTCAGAATGCTTTCCGAATTATAAAAGAAGTGCAGAAGCGTTACAAGACTCGGGAAGCAGAAGAAAAAGAGAAGGAGGTGAACCTGAACACCAACAAAGCACCTTTGTGCAAAAGGACACGTGGGTTTTGGGGACATGGAAAGATACGTGAAAATTCACATTGATTTTCATTCTGCTTAGGGCATTGTGAAACAAGACTCACTGGTGATCAATCTAAACCGGAGTAATCCCAAACTGAAAGATCTGTACATTCGCCCGAATATTGCCCAAAAGAGGATGCAAGGCTCACTGGAGGCCCATGTCAATGGTATGGATGATCTCTCTCATGCTTGGGCTTTGTCTTCAGGGGCACATTTGTAGGAATGACAGATCAGATAATATAGTAGGACAAGGAAGTGCTTGGAGGAATCTACTTTGACATCGCTGTATGGCCAGAAGGAAAGGAAAGCTCTGTACCTTATTGGCATTTCCTCTGACCCTGTTCAAATCAGCCAGAAAAGATTCAGTACCTTCTGGCCTAACCTGATGATGTTCCTTGATACTTAGCTGCTTCCTTTCTTCCCCCCCGAGGTTTTCGCTTCACGTCTGTCCGAGGAGACAAAGTGGATATTCTATACAATAACATCAAGCATGCTTTGTTCCAGCCGTGTGATGGGGAAATGATTATTGTCTTGCACTTTCACCTCAAGGTATATCTTTTTATCAGCTAGCTGTTAGCTCTTGGGCAAGATCTTTCTATCTCCCTCTTTCCCTTGAAATAGTGATGAAAAATACCACCTATCACATAAGATCATCAGGAGGATTGAATCAAATAATGCTTACAAAGTCCACAGTGCCTGACATCTAGAAGGTGTTAAGCGTGTTTGTTCCTTTGGTGTGATATATAATGACCTCCGAAACGTGTAAGGTCTTCTCCAAATTCCTGTTTCTGAAATAGAAAATTTTTGCTTTAGACAATGTATTACCAACATAATCTTTTAAAAATTTATACTCTTTCATATTCCCAGATGTCATTATTGATGATCACACCAGGGATGGTTTAACTGTCTTTACATAAATGCTGTGGTTTCCAGTGTAGATGTTTTAATATTTTCATGTTTTGTTGTTATCTTGCTTGTCTGTTGTGTAGACTTCTTTGTGGAAGAAGTCTTATGACTTCTTTCTTGTTCTTTCTGCTTTGTGCCCTCAGAATGCCATCATGTTTGGGAAGAAGCGGCACACAGATGTGCAGTTCTACACAGAAGTGGGGGAGATCACCACAGACTTGGGGAAACATCAGCATATGCATGACCGAGATGACCTCTATGCTGAGCAGGTGAAATTTGGTTTTGCAGGGGACTGAGGTAGGATGCAGTCCGGATCTGAGTTCAGTAATTGTTATATTTTATAAACAACACCTGAAACTATCTGCAGAACTTTCTCAAGTATCTGCTGGCATGGTGTAGTGCTATGGCTTATGGATTAGACTTAAGTTGCAGGCTCAGCTCTACAGTTAATATTATGGTGACCTGTAATAAAGTATCTGCTAGTATCATAGTTATCAGAATTAAGGACTACAAAAGCACTTCATGCTTTCTGAAGGGATTACTATTAACAAGTAAAGTGATAACTAGAGTTAATTTGCAATTTTTTCTTCTGCAGATGGAACGAGAAATGAGGCACAAACTGAAAACAGCCTTTAAAAATTTCATTGAGAAAGTAGAGGCTCTAACAAAGGAGGAACTGGAATTTGAAGTGCCTTTTAGGGACTTGGGGTAACGTATCTCCTCCTCTTTTCGGCCTTTAGAAAAATTAGTTATTCTTCCGTTAATAATAATTTAACATGACATATCATGTCCTTTTTCCTATGGACATCCATTCCCTCTTGGAAATGTTTAAGGGCTGGGGTGAATGGCTAAGACTGAGAGGCTCCCTCTGGAAATGAGTTTCCAGCAAGCATGCTGGAGTTGTGTTTGGAATGGGAAAAGGAAAGAAGCCTGTTGTGGCAGCAGCAGTTTCTCTTGCAATGAGCCCCATCTTAGGTGAGTTTCTTGCTGTCTTTCAGATTCAATGGCGCTCCCTATAGGAGTACCTGCCTCCTCCAGCCCACTAGTAGTGCGCTGGTAAATGCTACAGAGTGGGTGAGTATTTCTGACCTCTTTTTAGGAAAACAAGTGTTAGAGAAAAGAAAGCAAGAGGGTAGACATTTTGAAAACTAGGTCCTTATTTCTTTGGATTTTCATTTTTGATACTCACTTATCTTAGATATAAAACTTACTGAACAAATGATTCTTTAAAATTCTCTTTAGTTTTTAAAGATAGTTTCTTTACATCATAATTTCCTTAAATGTATTCTCCTTGAGGAAAGATTTTGATCTTGCAGATCCTTTCACTGGGGCTTCTTGGTATCTTGTATTTAGTCTTTGCCCCCCAAAACAAACAAACAGTTTAGTTATCCTTTGTGTAGTGATTTTTAGATCCTGAACGTGTTTGAAAATGCTAGTGCTTTGTGGGAAGTATTTTTATGAAAATAATCCTGTTCTTTCCTGACAGCCACCTTTTGTGGTGACGTTGGATGAAGTGGAGCTGATTCACTTTGAGCGAGTCCAGTTTCACCTGAAGAACTTTGACATGGTAATCGTCTACAAAGACTACAGCAAGAAAGTGACAATGATCAATGCCATTCCTGTTGCCTCTCTTGACCCCATCAAGGAATGGTTGAAGTAAGTAGACCTGCCAGCAATCTCCCACTTAGCCCATGAACATTGTACCATAGAATATGAGTGTGGTATGTTGTACATAAAATCTGCTGGTGTACTTAGTGAAACTGCGTTTGGGTTGTTATCAACCAGGACTCGAAAATTTGGGATCTGTTAGACATAGAGCCACTTTTTCCTCAATACCCAACAGTAGTTTATGGATATAGGAAAATCAAAATCTAAGATCTTTTTTGACTCTAGTTGATGGATGTATAAAAAGATCCATACACATGTGTAATAATTTATTTACAGAAAGTGGGGGATATTTCTTTCTAGTTCTCTATTTTTACTAAAAGATGAGATAGAATATATTTTTATTTTAGCCTTTGACATTCGTATACTCACACTTCAGCTAAAAGAATTCCTCATAGAAGTGCCGGAACCCCGATAAATAGGGAGATGTCACTACACAGGTAAAGGGTGAGGCATGTGTAGCCATGAGTGTAGATTGCTCTGCCTTCCTTCCCCCTCCACTTACCTGTGAAGGGGAGGCACTATAAATATAAATCTCCTCTTAAGAAATGGGTTGGGCTTGCCTGGTGGCGCAGTGGTTGAGAGTCCGCCTGCCGATGCAGGGGACGTGGGTTCGTGCCC